>NW_008795674.1:337041-348537 GCF_000699145.1 Aptenodytes forsteri | reverse complement strand
GCACAAGAAGCTGGGAGGGGGCACAGCCAGGACAGCTGACCCACGCTGGCCAAAGGGATATTCCATACCATGTGACGTCATGCTCAGCATATAAACTGGGGGGAGTTGGCTGGGGGGCAGCAACTGCTGCTTGGGGACTGAATGGGTGTCAGTCGGCGGGTGGTGAGTGGTTGCATCAACTCTTTTTTGTTTTTTCGTTCCTGGGTTTTGTTCCTCTCTCTCTCTCCCCTACTTTCCATTAAAATTTGTTGTTGTTTTTATTGTTAATATTTTATTATTTCAAATATTAAACTTTTCTTATTTCAATCCACGATTTTTCTTACTTTTGCTCTTCCGATTCTCTCCCCCATCCCACTGTGGGGGGGAGGAGGAGCGAGTGGCTGTGTGGTACTTAGTTGTTGACTAAGGTTAAACCATGACACCTTGGCAGTGTGATTCCAGGTTAAGGGCATTCACTTCCAGACACGAGATGCAATGACAATATGAGCAATTTAACAAGATGGATTTATACCACTCACTTGGGCATCAAGGAATGTTTGAATTCCATAAGTGGTAATTTTGTGTGTCAGGTTTTAGCTTTTTTTTTTTTTCTCAGAAACCATAATTTTTGTCGGGAGAATCAGTTTCTGAGAAAACATGAAGTGACCTGAGCAGAGCTAAAAAAAATATATTATTTCAGATAGGCCTAAAAGTTTATACTACAACTGAAAAACCATAACAGCATGCCCTTTTCTTTTTACATTACAAAAACTATCACTGTAGGAAGAAATTTTCTAGTTTTCTTAACGTCACAGATGACCTGAAATGTATTTTTCCTTGATCCATTATTTTGACTCCTATTTCTAGCATATGCTTAATTTATTTTTTAATAAAACAAGTTATACTATATGAGGAGACAAGGATCTCTGTAATTAAATGTTTTTAATTAGTCTCCTGAGTTCAAAGATTATATGTTATCCTTACAAAGAAGGCTAAGTTGAAGCTTCATAGAATCACAGAACAGCCCAGGTTTGAAGGGACCCGCAAAGATCATCTGATCCAACACTTTGTGGGAAAGGGAGCCTAGACGAGATTATCTAGCACCCTGTCCAATTGCAACTTGAAATCACATCCAATTGCATTTCCATTCAGTTCAGTTTTCAAACCCATGGAAGAAACTTAGTTCTCACTGTTATTTATGAATACCGAATGGCTCACACCTAACTAATAGCCAACCCCGGGCTGTCTGAGCCCTATACCCAACCTGACCACAACACCTCTTCCATGTGGGAGTTATTTGGGAGAAGTCTAGTGGATGCCCTGCCCTACAGGTATGTACCCCAGTAAGGGATTACCACATTGCCCTCCGCAGGGCTGAAGTTCACCGTGCTGCTGAATCTGACCCTGCAGAAGGACAGGACTGGGGACAGCAGGACTACCTGGGGCACCACAGTCACGAGGACCTGCCCAAGCTTCGCCATTTGTCCCATATCCTGTGCACTGCTGCAGTCTGGCCCTGCCTGTTTCCTTCACGCTGTGCTTGGGGAAGGGAGGAAAGGAGCGGGAACTGCAGGGAGAGCAGCACTGCTCCTCCTCCCAGCAAGTCTGTGCCTGAACTTTGAGATGCAGAGGACAAGGAGATTGAAATTACTTATTCCCATAACTTGTGACAGGGTGTAGCTCTGTCCCCACTCTCATTACTGACACAAGCTCCTACTGATTTAAATGGACTCAGGATGAACTCCTGAGAATCAGCTCTCCGTTGTGGAAACCATAGCCCTGCTGGATCTCCCTATATGTTTCTCCCTGTGACAATTAGTGCATTGGGATCCAATTCACACATTGTGCTTGGCAGCGATTCCCCAAACTCTCCATGGCAAGAAGGTGATGCGCTTGAACTGTTATTCCTCAGTGTGTAAGATGATGTGTTCCTCCTGAAAGAGAGCTGTCTCAGTAATGTTGAAGGTTTCAGGTTTCGACTTTGGTGTCTTAGCATGCCTAAGTCCCACACAGTCATCGAAAAGCTTTCATGGCTCTGGCTTGTTAGACAGTCTCCTGCCTGTGCTGGATGGATCCAAAGGCAGCCCACTGTCTGCATGGTGGTTTCTTCAACCCAGGAGAAAACCCCAAAGCTCGCTCTCTCCTCTGTTATTCTTAAAGCCCATGCCAGATACTATTATTTCCACATATAAGAATTGCAAGGTGAGCAAAATAAGATCAGAAATACCTGTTTTAGCTTTGGTGCAGATAAGAACTTTTAAGAACAGTGTGATGTTTAGTAAATGTTTATAACTTTTAACACAACTTTACCACTAATGTTCCTAATTTGTCATGTTTGCACTGAAGAATGTTTATCCTGACTGACAGTCTTATGAATGTCATTGCACACAGATGTCACCATGATTTTAGAATAGCTCAGACTATAGAAATTACTCAGGCTTGCTCTTGTAAATTCCTTGTGGACAGCAAAAAACATTTTATCACTTTGGTAGTTATCTTCCTGTGCACTTGAATGAGAATTCTGTGTTGCCAATTAGTCAGTTTAATAATGTTTGTCAAGACCTACTTATGAGCAATTGTGAAATAAAACTTGTTAATTATATTTTATAAAGTTTCAGTGTGAAAAGTGGATGAAAATGCTTTTGTTATAATTCAAACTTGGTACAGAGAGGAGCAGGATCACTGACTGACCAGTGTACATTGCAGATAAGGCTGTGCCACCAAGTGAATACTGAGAAGGACTGTGGGTAGCAACAGAGAGGACAGGCTTAGCCCAGGGAGTGGGCAAGAAGTGGGGAACTCCCCCCTAAAAAAAGGGAAAATAGTCAGGAAGTCAGTCTCTGGCTCTGAGCCTTACTGGTAGTTGTAGGCATCAGGGATGCTCCACACCTAACAATATCTGCATAGCTTCAGGTGATGGGAGTTTCAATCAGTACACCAATGGGAAATGGACCATATACATTTCAGTGTGATATTTAATTAAACTTCATATTTTATTTTGTTTGATGTGTGAAATGTCATCTCAGGTTTCTTCAGTTTTTTTTTCATAAGTAACAATGAAAATGCTAAAAATTGGGAAAATATCTTCAATAGTGTATCCAAACATGCTGGAGATCAAAGTTTTTTTCCTCATCTATTGTTAAACAGGAGCAATATTACAAGATACAAGATTAAAATATGCCCTTGTGCATAGCACTTTCACCCAGAATTCATCCAGTGACTGTTGGGAGTCTCCATAGTACATCAGAAATTAGGGAGGCAGAGGTGGAAAAATCTTGCTAGTTTTAAAATCTTTCTCTACTGTGTATGAACTGGCCGCAGATGATTAAAAAAATATTTTAGAAGTTGTAGAGAGCAGTAAGAGGATTGAATGCCTTCCTATAACAGTTTTGCTACTGACTGCTTCAAACAGCTGGATATAATTTATTGCAGGACTACATAAAGTTTTCTAGGGATTGGAGATTTCCTTGGTTTTGGAAACTTCATTACTTTGGGATTATGCTATCTCTTTACACAGCCTCTAAGAGTAGTTTGGAAGATTCTGGAAAGAGGAGAAATATAATTTAAAAAGCTGACTATTTGGTAAACTACTATTTAAGTTACTAATTTACATAACCTGTGTGTGTACTGTTGCTTTGGCTCCCCAGATTTGGACTTGACATTTCCCAAATAAATTTCTTGTGAAGACTCATATTTTTACAGCCTAAGTTCTACCGAAGTGCTCCCAGAAAGGCTTAACCAGCAGGAACCAGTGGGCTCCAGACATAAAGGGAATTTAATCCATTTTAACATGTCTATCCACTTATACAAGGGGCAAAATATTTCTGACATGCCAATGTTTCTGTAATAAATTTCCATTAACAGTGGAAGAAATTTAGTGACCACAAAAATTCTCTGGAGGAAGGAGAAGGGGTAGTGGATGCTCACTTCCAGGCAGTCCTGAACTGAATATTTGAATCCCTTTCCACTCCTGACAACAGCTGGCAGAAATGAAACCTTAGGCTTATAGTTTGGGAAGGTAAATTCTGTCTAGAAACTCCAGGTGAGGCGAGAGGCTCACTGTGCTGAGTGGGTGATAAATTAATACCTTTCAAGTGTATTTAGTGCTTGAAGGATGTGGCCACCTAATGTGGCATGAAAGATTAACTTGTCCATGGCCATGCAGCGGGACCTTTTCTGAACCAGCAGTAAAATTAAGGAAGCTGCATTTTCCCTGCAGTGCCCTCCACACCACACTAACAGCTGCACCGCAGAGAAGGGTTATAAATGGGGTGAGGAGCTCAGGAGGACAAATCCTGAAAGGCGCATACTGCTTCTGTGGCAGACCCGCCTGCCTCCTCAAAGCTCAGAGGCAAAAGCTATGGTCCCAAAATATGGGCTCATCCCAAATTAGCAGAACTGTTGTAAGACACCCATTGCCTGATTTTACTATGTCATGCCAGGTTACTATAGGTTGTGAGACAATGCATTGAACGATGCATTTTCTCTTGGGTATTGTTCAGTGGAGCAGCGATTTCCTTTGACTTTTTTTGCAGGCATGATACAGATATAGTTTACCTTAACACTTTATTTTCCTTTCTGGTAATACCATTAATTCCGCAGGTTCAGCTGTGCTGGATAAAAGCCCGATGTAAATAATTTACAGACAGCTGAGAAAGCATATTTAAATGTTTTCTGATAGTGACTTCTTCAAAATTAGTATCTAGATATTTTATTTTTTTTTAAATAAAAGTTTCTTAATGGAAGTTTGAGAATGTACAGCCAACATTACTCATGTTGTTTCTGCATTCTAGTTTCAGGTAGGAAAATCTGCTCTGCAGGTTGCAGAACTAATGTTAAAATCTACTGACTACCCCATGTACGGTTTACTCTCCACAGAACTGAATCTGAAATAAAAGTCTCTTTTAGCCAGTAGACTGATGATTAGAGTGTCCAGTAGGTTTTATAGACATTTGGGACGAAACCCATTCTTTCCCTAAAACAACTGGAACCTGTACCGAAGAAATGTGTCCTAATCTATAAGTCACAGGATATGAAAGAGCAGGTCTTTCTAATCACCACCATCAAAGTGCTTCAAAGCTGTAAACACACTTACCTGTTCCTTGGGGAACCAGGTAAGACATACATCCCTCCTTCCTGCTAAGTGACTGCCCTGGCAGTGGGGGTTCCAACCCACGGGGAGAGGAGAGAGCTCAACCCTACGCCGGCTGTAGTGTGCCGCTTAGTGTATCTCCCCCCCGCCCCAGGATGAGAGAAACCCTCCAGCAAATCATCTTGCATGAGCATGGACTATCAGAAAAAATGCAGTTTGTCATTGCTTGCCTTTTCTGAGCAAGGTTCTTGGTGGGTTTTGAACAGAAATTGAGAGTAAGTCTGCTTTTGGTACTCCCCACAAAACTGTACCTCCCCCCATGTATTTAAAATCTAGTCAGCCTATTTTTGTGACAGCTAGAAACAACTTATTTTGAGATAAAAGTGAGTGAGTCATATTTCTAAGGGAAATTGCACAGTCCCATGCATTTAAATAACTATTATCAAATCTATTATAAACCATATGATAAACTATTACAAAATCTAGATGGAATAACTGTCTCCTGAGAATGAAATTTAATTAAGTGCTTGGAGACAATTTGAACTGGCAGAGCTTAAAATGAAATTAAAAACAATTATGAAATGCTCACATACAGTTTTGCATAAATTGAAAAGAGAAAATTTAACTGATAAAAAAATAAATTAAAAGTATGTCCTGGGATATGGGTGATAATACATTTTTAAATAAAAACCAAAGATAATTAGAGTCTTCTAAGGAAAAAGAGAATTAACATAGCATCCGCAATGTCATAATTATTATAAACCCCCTAAGTTTCTGGGAAGTGTTTCAGTGGTTGAAATATCCAAGTATTCTTGAAACTGAAGATATGCTGGGATGGCTTAAACCAGGTTCTTTAAGGCAATGTTGACCTAATGCTTCATTTGCACAGTATTTTTTGGGTTCTGACTTGCAATGCTGTAAAGGAGGGTGTTTTCAGAAGGTGGCTGGTTTTAGTGAGTTTTGAACGCTACACCGTTCCAAGGTGGTACGCCTCTGAACTCTGAGACATGCAAAATCAGTCGTCATTCTTCACAGTGTTGACCTCCTATAAGAATTTTGTGTTTATCTGGCTCCTTGATGTGGAGACATTTAAAAATTAATTTGAGGAACAATTGTGCTTCTCTCTTCAGCTATGCCAAGGCAAAGTCAGTCTGGGCTGCAATCCCAGAAAACCAAGACATTGTACTGTAAAACAAAACTGTAGAGTGAATGTGCCTCTGAGGGATAACTGAAGAAGAAGGGTGGTCATGGACTTGTTAGGATTTAGCTCAAAATTCACAACTAAGGTAGTATGAGCAATGGAGGTCTAGTCAGTAAAATCAAAACCACTATTCAGACCACCATAATGTAAACACCCAACACCTGGTTGTCCAAATAGCTCTTTAGATTATATTGACAGTAATAACCTGTGATTTGATTGTCTAAACACGAGTGTTCTGTCATTAAGGTGCCCCAAAGTATCCTGCCTGGCCTCCTGCAATATTTGAGTCTCATGTCACTCCTCCTGTCATATCTGTCAGTCCTGTAGAGATACCCTGGATACCCAAGAGCATCTTAAATGGCACTGGATCCTTCTTATTAGGCAAATGAATCAAGTCCTAGAAGGCCACTGACACAGCAACAGTTTAAAACTTAGCACGTGTGTGATATGTGGGTTTTGATATCTTAATCTGCAGGTGAATCCCATCCATTGACAGGTTTAACTCAGCTGGCTACATGTGGCCAGTAACATCTGAGGACCCATAGGGTACCTAAAACATGCATATGAAGCTGCAGATGTGACACAGGCTCTCTGAGAGGGCACCACCTTTCCCAAGTGGCAGCTGGAGGCCAAGGGTGTCAGGAGCCTAGGTACATCAATGAGTCTTAGTGGCCTTGATCAGCCTCACCTGAGACCTCCATTCACACCCATGGGCCCAGGAGCATTATTTAAGCCCAGTTTTGGTGCTTCATTCCCTGTCTGAGCTACACTGGAGGAGTGCTGGTCTCCAGCTCAGCCACAGCTTTGCCCAGTCTGATCAGGCAGCCCCTTGATCTGGATCTCAACTCAGGGACTGACTTGACCTTGGCCCTGCCTCAGCCTCATCACTGTGATAATTGCTTTATCATCTGGGCTCTTGGTTGGACCTGACCACCGTCTCTGGGTCTGTTCTGCTTGGATATTGTGGGATGGGCCGTGGCTAGCAAGGCTCGTGCTCTGCTGGCCCTGGGCTCCACTTGGATCTTGGCTCACCTTCCTTAGGGAGCAGCCATGATCTTGCTGCTCCGTAATGAAGAGTGATACCCTGGTGTACCTTGCAGCTGAATCCTGATCTAGAGAGTTGCACTGGATGCTATGGCTGCTTTCTGCAATTATCTTAGCTGGTTTTAGCAGTAGAAGACAAGTGACCTAAAAGGCTTTTTCAGAGGAAGCAAAAATATGAATCCAAGGACAATGTTGCCGTGACAGTTTCTGTAAGAATGCATCCTCCTCGCCTCTTGGAGGTTTGGCTATCTGTGCCATGAAGAAGAAGATGAAATCTGTGTTGTGAGATATTCAAAAGAGTAGGCTGAATCTTGCCATCTCTGAAGCACTAGGGAACCTTATTGGTAGCATCTTATCCAGACCTTGGATTCAAAACCATCATGATTTCTCTCCTTTCAGGAGGGAATACTGAGCTGTAGATGATTTGATTAAAAAGCTTCTAACAGCAATCCATCACATGATACCTGAAATCATTGTCCACAATAACTCAAGAGGACATTGACACCCTGATATAGTGCTGCAACACAAAGGTATGCTGTCAGAGATTTCACAGGAGGTAGTAAGAATGGTCCTGTTTGTTACAAGGGAGAGAGGACTATGGACTGGTTTATGCTGTCTTTTTTTTTTTTTTTTTTTTTCTTTGAGGAGTTCTGCACCAGAGAAAAAAGATGGAGGTTTATTTACAAGACAGGCTGTTGTAGCCCACTGACTCAGACCTTGTGCTACTGGCAGCTGAGAAAAGATGTGCAGCCAACATTGAATCATCTGGCTGCTATTCTCTCAATTTGCTCCCTGTCCAACATGTATTTGAAGCATCTTTTTAGTACAGCTGGCAGCATGACTTCCATTGGGTGCCCTTTCACAACCAGGAAGGTTGTAGGGGAACAAGCCTTGAGGCTCAGAAGCTAGGCTGTAGCCAAATCTTCACTAAACAGCACTACTTCTGTTCCTCAGAGTGGGCCTGGCCTTGATGCTGAGTCTCCTTACCCTTTTTCTGGGATTCAGTGGCCCACTCTGTGCTCTTTTAGCACTGGGACACAATCTTTGAGCACCCCCTTCTGACATTTCCTGGAAAAGAGTCAAGGGGGCACCTGCTCCTTTCTGCCTCTCCATATGGTTAGGCTTAGCTCCATTTTTCCATCTCAGCAAGATGGTGCTTGGGGGTATATCCTGCCATGTAAAGGAACATGGCCTGGGGAGCCAGTTTGACTGGGAACTGGGCACAGGAGAGTAGGGATAAGAGTTTTTCATGGATGCCCTTGCAGACTTTAATCTTCACTGGGTGATTCAGAGTCCTTCCTCCATAGCTGGACCAGTAGTCTGGTGCCATATGAGACCCTTTTACCTAGGGGCATTGGCGCAGTGCTAACAGTTAGCTGCCTGGCTGCCTTGCCAGTACTGCCAAGGGATTCCAGTTTGTGGGGATGCATCTGGACCAATGACAGGTCCTTCCACTCCCTCCTCCTTTTTCCACTTTCAAGCATTATTTTCTGTAGCAGAGAAAGTGCTGTCAGCCTTTCTTTTCTTTTTTTCTTTTGTCCTCCTTCTTTCTTTTTCTTTCTCCTCCTTTCTTTTTCTTTCTCCTGTATGAGAACAGAAGAATCAATGACCACAAGGCACCTACCTGTTTTGATTCAGTAGAAGTCAAAATATTTTGACTTCTGGTGCTGGTGTTTGTTAGGGTATGTGCTAAAGGCTCACCCCTCCCCACACAGAGGAGTGCAGAGGCAGAGGGCAGCAGGGGAGCCCCAGTGCCTCAGTCAGAGACACGAGCCCCTGCCCTGGCCCCCCAGGGCTGTCCTGGAGACCATCAGCCCCATGGGCTGGATGAGACCCAGCACTGAGAGTCCCTCGGAGCGGCTCTCTGGGGCACTGCACAGGCTAGGGGGTCCCTGCCCTGAGGGATGGGGCTCATGATGGGATGCTGAGAGGAGCATTCTGGGATTGTGCAAGACTTATTGTGGGATGCTTAAGGGAGGAACCAGAGGTGGTGAAAAAGAGGGATTGAAGTGGATTGGGGAAAAACAAGCATGGGAAAATAGGGGGATGAAAGGGGCCAGCTGCCTGTAAACAGTTTGCTGGTCGATAGGTTTGTCTGGCCATGCCCTGTGCCCAGTCAGCGTGGTCTGTCCTGTCATCTCATTAAACTCCATTTCTAACTCTTTGCTTGGTTTGGGCTCTCCGTTCTCTGTGCATGTACGTGTTTGGGGTCTGAGTGCAGCACACTGGAGTCAGACCATGGGTTAGACGCATCTGTGTATCCATGGTGCCAGTGACTGGAGAGACTGAAGTGTGTGCATAGTGCATGGGTACGTGCGTCAGCATGTGATCGGCAGTGAATATCAAGCTGGACCAGCCAGTGAGCTACGTGATGCGTTCCCTTCTGCCCACAGCAAGACTTTGAGCGTAACAGACTGATAAGCATACGAAACAGAAGGAAGTGCAGTGACTGCATTTGGTTCCTCTGCCTTGAGGGTGAAAGAATTTCAGAGGTTCACTCACAGCAGGGAGAAGGGGTCAGAGTCACTGGCAAGGCGGCTGGGCTGCTGGTGGTCAGAGTGGGGCTTTGTAAACAAAGCTTTCTCACTCGATAACATTTTCTCTATTGTTCTGACCCAGTTTAAGTCACTGAATTGCAGTTTAAAAAATTTTAGAATATGGGCAACGTAACAGTTGATACAGATCAAGGCAATTCCTGGGTAGAGCAGGTGGTGTTTGTGCCACTGCATTTCTCATGTGTGCTTCCAAGAAAGCTATCATTCAGGTATCCCCTTCAAGAAGGGAGGCCTGCCATGGCACATGCTGAATCAGTGTGTTGCTTGGATGCCCTCAGCACTTCTCCTGGGGTTCTCCCTGTGTCCCCTTCTAAGTGGAAGTTGGTGATTTGCAACTGCACGTTCCCTTTCCACGGATGCTGTCAGACCTCTCAGGTCTCCCCTCCTCTGATTCCCCACCAGTCAGCTGCCTTCTCACCAGGTCTCCAGCCCATGGTTCCAGGATTCCCAGGATCCACTGGCTCCTTGCACCTGGCACTGGTGGTGGTGGTGGGGACCCTGTGCCAAGGTGGGGTTTGCTCCTCAGAAAGGAAGAGCACTGCTGGAGAGGACTTTCTTTAGCTAGGACCTCTGTCCTGCTCCTGTCCCTTCCCCTGGGTGAGCTTGCAGGCTGACCTTATGTAGTGCCTGGGGTATCAGGCTGGGACTGGCCACCTCCTAAGTCTGACCTGGGTCGCCTGGGTGGGGCAAGCATGATCTGTGACTGAACCTCATCTTATTTGTCTGTTTGGACCCAGTTTTCATGGGCAGCAACCTTACTATTCTGTTTGGAGCTCCACAGTGTTTCATATCTATTTTCTGCCTGCTTTTCTTTGGAGATCTCAAGGTCTGTGTTTTTGTTCTCGGCTTTGGTAACACTGAGGAGTGTGTTCGGTATGTTGGAAACTTTCTGAGGGGTTTTTGGACACTGACAAACTGAAACTTATCTGATGACTACAGATGACTCCCTCTTGCTCCATACTTTGTCTTGTTTCTTATGCAATGGGAGTGCCCTACAAGTAAAACCCACTCAGCTTTTGACGAGGTAAATTAGAGGCTGCAGTTAAAAAGGGAACTGAAAGTTACCCCTGTTAAATCAGATTCTTTCAGATTCCAAACTAAAGTCCTGATCTTGCAAAAACTTGTAAAAGTGAAAAAGTGCTCCTTAAGGTAGAGGGACTGCCAGGTTAAAGGCTCCAGAGCTGTCAATTTTTTCTTGATTTCTGTGTCTTTCACCTTTGCATAGCAAAATAACGCCAAGATGCATTTTAAGGTATGATTTATGAAACAATGGGTTGCATGCCTATACATTAAAGAAGCTTAAAGCTGTAGCTGTTTAAAGTATATGTCTGACAAATTAATGTAAACAGGTGCATATGATTCATAATAGAAAGATATAGCATATTGCATTCTTATGTGAACAGTTCAACACCTAATTCTGATTTCCTTAAATACTTTTGATCTATTTATGGAATATTTTTTATTGTTCTTGATCTTTAATTAGTTCACAATCAGCTCATTGTCATGGTTTAACCCCAGCCAGCAACTAAGCACCACACAGCTGCTTGCTCACTCCCCCCCATTGGGTTGGGGGAGAGAATCGGAAGAGTAAAAGTGAGAAAACTCGTGGGTTGAGATAAAGACAG
>NW_008795674.1:303283-336546 GCF_000699145.1 Aptenodytes forsteri | reverse complement strand
CGCAAGCAAAGCAAAACAAGGAATTCATTCCCTACTTCCCATCGGCAGGCAGGTGTTCAGCCATCTCCAGGAAAGCAGGGCTCCATCATGCGTAATGGTTACTTGAGAAGACAAATGCCATCATTCTGAATGTCCCTCCCTCCCTCCCTTCTTCTTCCCCCAGTTTTATATGCTGAGCATGACGTCATATGGTGCGGAATATCCCTTTGGTCAGTTGGGGTCAGCTGTCCCAGCTGTGTCCCCTCCCAGCTTCTTGTGCACCCCCAGCACTCGCTGGTGGGGTGGTGTGAGAAGCAGAAAAGGCCTTGACTCTGTGTCAGCACTGCTCAGCAGTAACGAAAACATCCCTGTATTATCAACACTGTTTCTAGCACAAATCCAAAACATAGCCCCGTACTAGCTACTATGAAGAAAATTATCCCAGCCAAAACCAGCACACTTGTGATTTGGTTAATTTTCCTCTTACTCACTTAAAATAAACTGTAAATAGATGGATAAAGGTACAATTGTAAGTGAATTAAAAATCTCCTTTTCAAAATATCTTTGAGCATTTGCTTAATATTCACTGACTTTTTTTTTTTCTTTTACATTCAGCTAGGCTAAGCTGAGAGAAAAAAAACAACACAGAATACATTACAATGGTAAAATATTACAGAGAAAAGCACACTATAAGAACTCAGTAGAACCTATTTTCTGAAGAACCCCCCCCCAAACAATTAAAGTACATATCAGTGATATGTTCAGATAAAAAGTCATGAAGCTCTTTTTATAATTTAGTGTATGAGAGTTCATACCTCTTTTCCATGAACAGAAGTCATTATTGCAGTGCACTCACCTTTGGGATTATTGTTTTCTCTCTTAAATGATTTAATCTGCAAATATCATTATGGATCCCATCTGGCATTTCTTGTATAATGTTATGCCTTTGCTTTAGTGCATTCATTAAGGTAATTATAATTCAAAGTAATTTCTGAAAATAAGCCTGCATGAAACTACTATGTTTCTAAAACTTTTTTACTGTTTGCATCTATAACACTAAAACTGTCAGGACTAATGGTTCTGCACTGCTTGGCTTTTTTCTGTTTGTTAAAATGCTCTTGCCATTTGTTATTTCAGACTTGTTGCTCTGATTGTCTAGGAAGGAGAAATAACAAGGTCTGCTAAGTGGATTGAAAGGGACTGGAATTGCCCTACATTCTTTTTAAAAGCAAAAAAGCTTTTAAAATCAAATAACTGACTACTCTTAAATCCATCTGTGAGATGTCATAGTTAGAGCCAGCACCTAGAGAGCCCATGACAGAAAAGGTAGCCACGACGGCAGTGCTGAATTTTCTCAGTGGTTCTATCCAGTCCTATTCCTACAGTTTCATGAGCAGTTTCTCCCTTCATCTCATGCCAGTTTCCAGCTGGTAGCTTAATACCTTGAGTTAAATGAGCTCCTCCCATTAGTAAATCACTGAAGTTAGTCTTCCCAGACGAAGACTCCTGTAAAGTGATTGTGTGATAGCTGCTGGATAGATGGCAAAAAGAAATCCATAAAAAAAGAATTTCCCCCTGGAAAAAGACTAGGCTTTGTCTAAATGTTCATTTTTCTGAGCTGCCTTCCCAAGTGTGCCTTCACATTTTTCTCTAGTCAACATTGCCTTTCTTACAGATGTGAGACATCATCCTATTCTCTTCACTTTATTTCAGCTTCCTTTCTCTTTATTTTTTTCCTTTTTCTTTATTTTATTGTCTATTTTCCTTTCTCCCATTCTAACTCCCCATACTTCTTTTGTTCTTTCCATTGTGGTAGCTCATTTTTTCCACTGCTTTAATCTTCCTTACACTCCCCCTGTATTTCCCTTATCCCTCTTCACTGTAGCCATCACTGTTTCCATGATTTTTCCCCTCTTGTGCCAGATCCCTTAATTTTGAGACACTCCTATTTTTGGTTTCTAATTCTCATCAGACTCAGTGAAGAGCTGCTCAGACTTTCCCCCTACAATTGTCTCAGGGAATTTCATGACTCTCCTTGCCCTAGCTTGGGTGGCAATCTTACTTCTTGCATGTGATCCATCACCACCACATAACTGGGTAAGTCTTTTGGGAGAAGAGGAGCTAGAAAACCAACAGATTTTTATGTTAAGGATAAGCTTTGCCTGTAAAATCTACAAAGTATGAATAAAACCTGAGAGAATAGTTTATTTTGCTAATGCTCTAAAGTCTCATTCAAAGTAGAGTCAACTTTTATTTTTGCTCTATGAATTCCTCGACTTTGTAGTGTGATTTCTGAGACCCATACTTCATGAAAAAACACATTCATGAGAAATCTTCTTACCTCTAGCGATATTATTTTTCCTTTGTACCTCAGAATGGGTACACTAATGTCACAAAAGACTGAACCAGCAATTCCTCCACTGACAGTTTGCTGAAATACCTCCTTTCCAAAAATTCAGACCTCCTCCAAGTAAGCAACTAAGCCAAAGGCAATTACTGTTACCCCCCAATGGCAATATATTAATGGATACAGTCTTGAATGCATACAGGAGAATTTAATCCTTGAAAGTTTAATCTTTTATAATGAGATCTGAGCATCAGAACCCATAAAGGTGAGAATATACATGGACATAAGATGTTCATCACTCTGGAGATATCAAGTTGAATGTATATTGGAGAAAAGGGTGTTATCAACAAATTCAGCACTGATGAAAGCTTTTGCACATAAGTTATTTACTTCTGAGACAAGGCTATCTCACTCATTTGGATGAGTAATTGTAAACAGTTTCTCTGTGAAATGCTATTATGCTTGATGTATTTTACAGCCAGAAAAGTATATTGTATTTTAATATTTCTTCTTTGTGTGGTACGTTCTGAAATAACTTTTCTTCATTTCCCTATATCTCTCATTAACATTTCTATCTATCTATTGTGTTTAATTTAATGCTGTAATCGCTGAAGTCCTATTAAAAACAGTCAACATCACAAATACATATTGACATAAAAACCCCCTGGTTTCTGGTTAGGTTATGCTCCTCATATTACTAGAACAACTTTGGCTCTCAGAAGGAGATATTTCTTTGGCTAACTGTTGCTTCAGATTATATGGTCAAATGACCTTGTGGCAATATTTAGCAGCTTTTAATAACCTACTGTTTTATGAGTGGGAGAAAAAACCCAGACAAACAAACATGTAATGAAAACCACTGATCTTTTCAAAAGCTTTTTCTTTAAGTCAGCTCTTCTTAATTTGGGAATTTTCAAAGCTATTAGCTGTAATATTATGTTTAAAGAAACTTTTCCTAATGCAGAATTTCAATTAATTTGTAATAAATTAAAGAGAACATATTTAAAGGAAGTAAGCTAAGGCAACTTGTTTCAGCAGGTTGAAGATCAGGTCCATTCAGCACTTAGAGGAGTGAAATTTGATTAATATTTCCCAGTTCAGCAGAGGTACTCCACAAGACTGTGTCTGCGTTCTTATTTAAGAGTGCCCACTGAAGTCCCTTGAAGATGAATTTTTCAACTATCCACACTGTTTCAATCCTGTAAAATGCCAAGGACCTCTTATGTGTGGTCTAAGAGAGCTGGAAACACCGAGAAAGCTACAGAGGGAGCCACTGCTCCTCACTGCACACCCTTGAAATATGCAAACCAAAAGGCCAGGCATGGCAGGGTCCTCATCATCTATGGAGTTGGGTGCATGGGCTAACATGTTTCTCCACCAGCTACACCCTGGTAAACGTCTAGCCTTAGTTTATCAAAGGACTAGGGTGTTTTAGCAGTGAGTTGTATGACAGAAGGGTTGCTCTCCTGAGTCTAAAAGGAATCCCACTGAAAGACTTTCATAAGGGAGGACCACATGCACAACTATAGCTTCAGCCAGAAATTACCTTCCTTTTAAATGACTAGTTGAGAGCCACTTGGATGATAGGCAGCATAGCTACAACACTTACGCTTTTCAAGACCTTTGATTTATAAAGACAGTGTGCCCTGCTGAGGGCTTCTGCTCAGCCACTGCTGGCCAAATGACGAGATCAACGTTGTCAGAAGACCAAATTTTACGTAACAACTTCCTACACTGTAAGAATATTAGAGTGACCATTCTGGGCTAGACCTAAGGTCTCGTCTTTGAAAGTAACCAAGTGGATGACTTGGGAAGAATATATTACATAACAAGACAATTGTATGCAGTATTTTCACTCTGTGCTTCTCAGCCTCTGTTATGCAGTCCAAGATATTATCTATATACTTAATATTTAATGGGTTTCTCTTCAACTAACTTACGGAGATTTCCCTTGAATCCAGCCTACTAGAACAAGCTGACATGGTGTTGGTCAGTGACAGATCATCTAGATGAGCAGTGGGATGTATATGAAGCTGTTTGACCCTATCCAGTGTGTGACTGGACTGATTTACGCTCCATTTCTCCAAAAGAGTTACTCAGTCTAGCTGCATCATTTTTAACCAGGTCACAACAGTATCCACACTCAATACGTAAGAACATTGGTATGGATTGGGTCAATATAGAATGAACATAGAAATTGATAAAGAAACACCAAATAGAAATATTCTTTATCTGGATACAGAACATCTCATGCTGTATGTGCCTTGATGCCCTCATTTGTTCATCTCCATGCTGGTACTCTGCTACTCTCTCCTTTTTCTGGTCTTGGGTTGCTATGTGGGTGAACAGTACAAGGATAACATAGATCATGACTCCCTGCAACCCACACTGCTTTTCTCCCACGTCAGGTGTTGAAGGATTTGGTGCATCAGTGCACAGCAACGGTACAGTTCAGTGCCGTCTGGGTATTTCAGAATGGCCTGCCTCTTTCTTGGTGACAACATGCTTATAGATCCCACTTCTGCAAGTGATTTCCCACCTACTTCTTAGCCCCATTACTTCCAAGCTCTGTCAATAGTTAGCTATGCAATAATTGCGGCAGTTAACGGGTGGTCGATCACAGAGAGCTGGCCCAGATGATGGTAGGAAGGCTTTGCCCTGAATCTGGTGTGAAATGTTTTTCTGTCCTCTTCTGAGCGACCACTGTGTGGCAACTGCTGGCCTTTAGCCACAACTCCATGAGGGCGCCCAGTGCAGGGGCCTGTAGAGACAGCTCTGAGACTGTGGTGGATGTGCCTGGGGTATACCAGCCCTGCAAATCAGTCCTGGGCTTCCCTGGACAGTGCCGAGTCACTGATGAACTGAGGGCAACAGTCACAAACATTTCAGTGTTCTTAATTGTGGAATTACTTGTATGAAACTTTAATCTCCCATGGACTTCAAAAAATTTCCTTCTTGCTTGTGCAAAGGATAACAGTCCATGACTATAAGGACAGTTTAGTCAGAAGGCAGCCAGTACTCACCCCTCTGTATAAATACCACTTGTTTCCCTCTGTAAAGGATTCCCTCATAGCTCTGTTTGGGGAAAATAGCTGTTGATTTGGATAAGATTTCCATTGTTGATACCCAGCAGTGGGAATACACAGACTCCAGAAAGCACTTTTTCCTGGTCCCTGAAGACTTAACTCAGTTTTTGTTGGGATGTGCCACTCAAGTCCTCTCTCTCAGGATTCATCTAAAGAGATTTAGCAAATCGGCAAACTGAACATAGGAACACCCTAGGACTAAGCCCAAGCCCTGCCAGAGACTGGGAAGAGCTGGGCCCTGAGCTCAGCAGACATCTCTACCTTATGCTGGACACAACACAACCCTTCAAGGGTTTGATCTTCTGCTTTCAGGGATGAAGTCTCTCCCTGACTCTCCAAAGCTATGTCTGGGATTACAGCAACAGACCATGAAGGAAAGTGAGAGAGAACGACTGCTTCTTATAGACAACACCCCCCCTGTGTTTCACAGGCAGGACCTTCTGCTGGTCCCAATGGCTTCTTCCCATGGATGGATGGTGGTGCAGCCATGTCAGGCCCTGGGGAGGAAGAAATCAGGGGTGGTGTGGGAGTCCATCCTCTGTCCTTTGTCTGGCCTTGTCCCCCACAGGTGTGTGCATGACCAGCCACAGGTCAGTACCCCTGCCTCATGCTAAAGTATTGCCACCAGTTCAGCCCACTCCACTCCAGTTCTCATTATGTAGCAGCGTCAAAATTGGATCATACTCAGCTCTGGATCTAGCTGTTTTTCCTCTTTTTTCCTTATAATGGATCTTTTCTGGTGGAGGTGTTAAAAACTAGTAAACCCTCTAGATGACGTGGAAGCCTATGTTGTCCTGGGGTGATGAAGGGCCAAGAGACAAACTGCTGATTTGTGAAAGGGAAGGAATATTACTTTTAAATATAAATTCTGTCCCCCTCTCTTTTTATTTGATCAACAAAATATCAAAATGCTCTGAAAGACCACGGTTTAGTTCTGGGAAACAAACTCACAAATATTAAGTAATGTCAGGCTGTGATATATAATAAAATTTAACATGTTTACATAGCTATTTTTTGTCTCCTGAAGAACTCATTCATTATACCAGGTGGGAATACAATGTGGTAGAATTAAAAGTACACGAGGAACCATAAATCTAGCTGTTCTTAACTTTTGTATGCTTGAATATACAACCTTAATATCTTTTTTTAGGAGATTTTTGTAAGTGCGTGGAGAAATATTTATTTGCATTACAGTAATGCCCAGAACCCCCAGTTTGGATCAAGCTTATTTATTGTCCTGTAGATCAAAATCATAGTCTTTGGTATTGGAGCAAAAATTACTTGCTCTAGCACAGCAAAAGGCCACTGAAGTCAGAGGAGAGCAAATGGCAATAGTACATATGCCGCTGTCCCATCCCATCTGAAGGCACCTATCTACATCTACAACTCCAGCCTACCGACCTCCAGTGCAATAAGCCCTGCAAACCATTTCTTTTGCCCACACAGAAATGTGAGGTTGCCAGTCCTGAATAATTCACATAGCCTGCAGACACTCCTGAAACCCAACAGCCAATTCATAGTGCTTTAGAGCCTCTGAATCCTCCATGTATTGAGTGTGTGCAATATTACATATAGGAGCTGGACAACTTTATATATTATGTTTTAAATCATGTTTTTCTGATTAATATTTCACAATTTCTAATTTATGAGAATAGATCCTCACTGCTGCTGAATCACTGCTAGTCATTCAGTGCTATTTCCCGCCGCTTTCCTCTTTTTCACTACCCATTTGCAAAAAGTGGAATAGCAAGATTTTTCCACAGCCTCTAAGTATACTTGTTCCCAAATCTTCACTGTTTTCCACTGATTGCACTTGCCTGCTTGTGATGTGAGGTGAGAATGAGAGATGCATCCTCAGTTAAAGAAAAGAAGGTAAAAGCTCAGCAGAGTAGGCAAGTAAAAGGGGATTTTTCTTTTTCCATAAAACTGTTCTCATTTTTGAGAATGTCTTGCTGAGAAACATGTTCAGTTAATTATATAAATCCTCTTCTCCATTTTAAACAACTTTAAACATAATCTGAAGTCCTTGCCAAGAAAGTCCAAGTCACTTTGCATGCATGTTTAAAATAACATAATATTGTATGGGGAAAAGTGAAATCCAGCTACTCATAATGTCTATGTCATATGAGTTAATCAATGCCATCTCTAACACCCTGTCCAGCAAGAACTGATGTTGCACCCATATCAATTGCTATTCCCTGGAGTATTACTCAGGGTGGTGCTGCTTAGTGTCCCTGGAGAGGCAAATGGTTCCCTTCATGCAGCAGCAGGTCTTCTAATCAATCTTCCATGACACCTCTGGTTTCTTTTTACACATATATTTTGTTCTGAAAGAATTTTTTTTCTCTACATAATTACCATTTTTCAGGATCCTATCTGATCACAACATAAGCACATTCATCCCTTAGATACATTTCTGCAGTGTTATAAACCCAGAGGAAGGACACTACATTGAGACTTTTGAAGGTATACTGAGAACACGCTTCCCCACAGTGAGAATTTGTTCTTTTCAAATTAGTATTTAAGAAGTAATTATACTAAAAATAAACAAACAAACCCTTGACAAAGAAATTGTGGTATATGTGTGTAGTTAATTAGCCACTTGGCAGCCATCAGAAATCATCATTTTTATTTCTGTAAAAAATGACTGGTATTTTAGAAGGCATCTGAACACCCTAGCAATGAAATGGATGAACAGATACTAAAGTGCAAATGTGTTTTCGGAAGTATAACAAAATGAGAAGTTGCAGAGAAGCAGACTAATTGGTTGGTTAGTTACAATACATTGCCTTATAACTCCCATTATCAAAAACATTTTGACCTTGTTTTAAAGCATATGCTGTATCCAAACTAGCCACATATAGTATTTCTTTTATATATTAAATACATATCTCAGGTCTCCTTGCAATGAAGTATTTCAGAAATTTCAACAAGTACTTGAGAGAAATGTCTCTATTTTTCTTTCCACCTGCTTTGTATAGTCCTATTTAGAAAGCAATGTCAATTATCCCACCAGCTGCAGAGAGTCAGATTTACTACCTGAATTCGGGTTTATAAGGGAATAAGTAGGTCTCAAATCAATGTCTGACTCAGGACCAGAATTCTAGGTATAGCCATACGCAGATGAGAATATTCAGTGTGTAAACAACTGCTATGCCATAGACATGTCCTGAACATTACTTATAAGATTTAATTCACTTTAAGTCAATTGAAAAACTCCATTAAGGAAGATGAAATAGATCCTTAGTAGCATGGCATAAAATGTGTAGGATAGGTACATTTTCAGTACCAGCCACCCACTTTCAGTGGTCTATTTTTTTTTTTTGTAATAAGAAGAGACTTATTAAAGTTGCTTGAAGTTTTATAATGAAAATTGCCAGTACAGTTATACAGTCCTAAGGGGGGAGTTGGAGGTTGTGCTTTCCTTCTTTCAATTTATTTAAGAGAAGAACCAAGATTTCTCACTGTTTTGAGAGTCCATCTCCTTGTTCAACCTTCAGTATAGTGAGAAAATTATCCTTTGATCCTTTAGTGTTCTGGTCATTACGGGCAGCTTAATTTCTGAACAAAAATCCATACATGCTTAAGCAATATTGCAAATTTGAAAAAGTGATGAGGAAAATGCAACTTACAAAATAAAACCAAATATCATTATATCACAATTATTGGAAAGTAATAGCTCTTAGTTATTACTGGGCAGGTCCAGAGCATGGGAGCTCAGTCTTCTACTCACAGCTTTTCCGTTTTTACACAAACCATGATTGCAAGTTTCAGTGCTTACAGACCCATTTATTCATCTCTTAGTATTATTATTCACCTTGTATCAGAGCAAGATGTTATCTTAAAGCAAACTAGTTTTATTTTTGCTTTTTAGCTTGAATAGATATTCTGTGAATTCAATTTAGTTGGTCTTCAATGTCAAACATTAATAAGCTGAAATGAAATAGACAACTAGTTTTCTTGAAGACTCTTCAGGCTACCTTACAGTGAAGTAAGGAATTATGTTTCTGATGTGCCATTCAAAAGCAGAACAGACTCTATGGAGACTACAGTTCTTCTTTCCTATATGAGAGAAGTCCCTTTTGAGGGCAAATCTAAAGCGCGTTTTAGACAACTGGCTTACAACACAAATACAAAACCTCAATAAAACAAAGAAAAGCAGGATGGAAAATATAGATATTTTGAAATCTCAAAAATTGTTTTTGAGTGATGAGGTGCAGCTAACTGGAAGGAGTAGAGACACTTCTCATTTCTTCTTTGTCCCTTTCAACACATATATATACACATATATAAGCTATTCGTCAGATATAAGCTATTCGTCAGATTCTTGGCTCTTACAATGAAGTGAGTAGTCCAGAGACTGTATCAAGTGTTTTTCACTGTGTGATGCTTCATTAAGCTCCTGAGGCAAGCAATTTCTGTGCTCTGTTGAAAGGGGCTTTCCTAAAAGAAAGCGTTCCATCAATTAGGACAGGGGATACATTGGAAGGTTTGGGAGGAAACTGCTGACTGTTGGGGCCCCTGAAAGAAGCACTCCTCTTCACACAGTGCGGGTGCTGATGGATCGATTTCGGGACTGTGTAGATTCCCAGAGCAGAGTGCTGGGACCTGTGTGTCAAGATCGGTATCCCCCTTAAATTTTAAACTTCAAGGTTTCACAACCTTTAGTTTTGTTCTGCATTGAAACATGAAAGAACTGGCTGAAAACCAGGGAGAGACACTCATCTACCCCTGACTATGATTTCCCTAGGACTTTGGTACCAAGAGTTGAAGTGCAGACTGCCAGACCAACGTCCTAGCTGTAAAGCTGCAGAGATCCTACCAGACAGGGGGGACTGAGCAGCATCACAGAGTGAAGGAGAAGTAATCCATAAGCTTTCTTGGTTTGCTAAGTTTGAAAGTGCTGGAGTCCTGATATAGGAAAAAACCCCACCTTTTTAGGTGGAACATCAGTGAAGGAGTCAAACAAGGGAGAAGGCTATGGTAATTGAGAGAGCCTGGTTCCTAAACTGACTGGCTTTAAGATAAGATCCTCCATGGAGTAGACTAATCAACTTACTGACTTAGAGGAGATGCCCCTAGCAAGGAATCATTTATTTAGTAAAGTCGCCATGGTATGGCATTTTGTGGAGAGTAATGACACACAATATCCTATATGAATGCTTCATACCCAGCACATAAAACCAAACAGCAGTTGACTGAAATGGTTAATGTGTTCTGTGAAAAAAAACATTAAAAAATAAATCTGATCCATTGGAGCCTATTATAACACACGTATCCTCACAGAACAGAACAGATTTGCACTCTCACTGCCATCTGGAATGGAATTATGATAGGAGTCGCTAAAAAAATACAAATTAACTATTTAATGCATTTCTATAGTGTAATCCTTCCTTTTTCTAGTCATGTCCCCTGTTCAGTTAAGAATGACAACTTAAAAGTCATTGTGTGAATGTCGCATTTGCTTACTGTTTGGATCAGAAAGACTAACAATATTCGTGGAACAGATACATGAAACATAAAAGATAATTTAAAAGGAGTCTTTCTCCGTCATTGAGTTGATGACCTTTAGTAAGATATAGCTGTAACAGATGCTGCTTAAACTATGTCCCCTGTTCAGTTAAGAATGACAACTTAAAAGTCATTGTGTGAATGTCGCATTTGCTTACTGTTTGGATCAGAAAGACTAACAATATTCGTGGAACAGATACATGAAACATAAAAGATAATTTAAAAGGAGTCTTTCTCCGTCATTGAGTTGATGACCTTTAGTAAGATATAGCTGTAACAGATGCTGCTTAAACTTGCTAGATTATATATTCTTACAAGTAAAATGAACATCAGGTATGTATGATCAGTCTTTTACAGGTGTTTAAAATAACATGCTTAACATGCAAATCATGAAAAAAAAAAATCAGTTAAAATATAAGAATATCTTTTTTACTGCTGGAAGGGAGCCCACAGTAGATTCACGTGGTTTCTCAAATTAGTTATTACAATTAATGTTCCGTTTTAAAGCAGACCTGCATTTGATTTGCAATTAAAAAACTGTTTTTTTCTCTTTCTCAACTATTTGTTATTCACAAGAAGTTGTGGAATAGTTTTGCATAAATAAGTTTTAGACTCAAGGATGTTTGTGAAATGCTCACTTCCATGATTCAGTAATTGTGATTCATGTTTTGTAGCTGATCACTCAAAGCACATGGTATTGTTCCCCTTCTATGAGAGGAAGACATAAAATGGCAAATGTATAACTCACTTTCTGAATGGATGGAAGAAATAGAACTAAAATTTATGAAAACATCAACTTTCACAAACTTTTTAAAATTATCTGATATGTATTTATATAGTCACAGAAAACAAGCCAGACTGAAGAAATAAGATCATAAATATTTAATAATTAGTCCCCAAACAATCCAGAGGTGACATGTTTTGCTCTGGGTGGTCTCAAAGTTTGCAGTGTTGAATTCTTTTCATTCTTTAAGCCTTTCAGATTTTTATCTGGTTTATCCCATGAATGCCTCCATCTGGAGGACGTGAGCTACATGGAACCGGAGTTAACAAGATGTCCTGTAATGCATACAAAAGAATTATGCCCAGATTCATTCCACCAAAGCTTAGGCATTTCATTCTTGGATTTACTTGCACTAAGGGAGGGGAGCACTAAGAAAGCTGAAGTATTTTTGACTGATTCACTGAGCAAAAGAAGGAGAAAATAATTTTTATTATTATTTCCAATTCAATAATTCTTCCCAGAAAAGACCGTCACCCAAGTCGTGCATAGCTCTCCAGCTGCAGCCCAATTAGATTGATTCAAACCAGTCCTATCTGGATCCAGAGTGAAGAACTTTCCTGAAATCTGTGTGTTGAATTCTTAGACAATAAACTTGCTGGTGCCAAAAAGGGCTCAAGAGGAATGATTCATGTCTCCCAGATTTTGAGTTCTAAGATATAAGTATCTAAACCGGAGCCAGTCACTCTAAAGGTCCCTTCAGCCAATGGAGAATAATAGACGATTCTATTTTAGACATCCGATTTTAGATGAAATGACTGCAAAGAGTTGTTAAGATGACCTGTTTCAGTGTAAGGTTTTCTACACTGTGCTTGTCTAGGGTTAGGTTAGATGACTCTCACTCCTGGTTGTAATATAGCTCATCCATACTGGGAGTTCTGCTGTGAGTTTTAAGGCAGCAGATTAGACCCTCAACTTTTTGAGGCTTTTTCACCAGTACTATGTAGCTGCCTCGGGCATATCAATGCCCTGCAGGACACAATGCCAAAATAACTCTTTGTTCTAAGTCATTAAGCACAGATTGGGCGTATTATTCTGGATTTAGTAATCTTGCTCTACAAAGATCACCTCTTTAGATCTGCTGTGAGTTTTAAGGCAGCAGATTAGACCCTCAACTTTTTGAGGCTTTTTCACCAGTACTATGTAGCTGCCTCGGGCATATCAATGCCCTGCAGGACACAATGCCAAAATAACTCTTTGTTCTAAGTCATTAAGCACAGATTGGGCGTATTATTCTGGATTTAGTAATCTTGCTCTACAAAGATCACTTCTTTAGGTTTATTTAGTTTTTAGGGTGCAGGTGAGTTAAATATTTCTGTACAGCATTATATAACATGGGTTTTGCAGAATTCCCTAGATGCCTTTCATGAGGAACTCAAAAGACTGATCCCACTCTGTAGGTACCAGAATTAAGTGATAGTTTTGTCTTACTTCAGAAGGAACAGGACCCACATGTGTTAATAAACGTGTTGTCATCATGCTGGCAGGTATGCATTGGTAACGCATGAGTAACATGTCACCTCATAACAATGAAATGTGAAGGAGAAGCAGCCCAGATGACCTGGTGGAGCACTGCAGCTTAACCTTCTTCTCAGATCTTATGTCAGACAAAGACTAATGCACTTATACTTCAGAGCAAAGCCCTTGAAATAGCATTTCCATCAGGAAGCCTGCAATGACAGGAAAGAAATACGGTCTGACAAGGGTTTTGTTTCTAATCGCTAAACCAAGTACTGATGTGTTATCCGTGACCACCAGTATTGTTTACAGGCTTGGTTGCTGTAGTGATAGCATCATATGAATACTGCAATTGAGACTGAATCCTTCCGGCAGCAGAATTGGTTTTCAAGTAGCTTTTAATTGCTTGTTTACAAAATCCTCTATACTTTTCTGAGCACACAGCCCAACAAAATAGGAATAGACCTATAGAAAGTCTCCAGCATTGCCTGTCTGTGTAGAGGAGAGGAACTGATTTCAAGTTACAGAATAAAAAAGAGAAGGAAAAAAAAAAGCCAGCTCAATCAGATGGTCACTGGCATGGCTGCTCCTTTCCTGTAGCTGCACAGGTGGAGCTGGAGAGTTGCCTCTCCACTGCTGGGCCCCGGAGCCACCCTGAGATGCCATATGAGAGGGCCCCCTACAAGTCACAGACCTGCAGTTCCTCTTCGTGAGCCAGAGTTTGGTGTGACTCCAGAAACCCCATAAAATAAGGATCAACCCATCAGCAATGATGATACCTTCTCCAGCATCCCAGCACTGACTCACTGTCTTCAGGTGTCGGTGTCAGCTCTGAAACCTCCCTGCAGCTACTGGAAGGGATATAATCCTTCCTGCTAGGCATCCTGCTAGTCAGTGCAATCCATTAATTTAGGCCACTTGCAGCAGTTAAGTGCTGCTCCAAAGCCGTTTTGAGCACCAGTGCTGATCATTGCTAGCCTCCTCCTTGGAAGGACAGGAATCTGCCTGTCAATTTTTATATAGCTTGAATAAGCATGGGAGATGTATTTTGTATGCTACAATCCCTGCCCTTAGTTTGGTTGCTGGAGATGAGGAGTGGAACCAATGGAGAAAACTATTTGCCACTGTCTTATAGTTACCCTGTCCTTTCTGTCTGGATTGCATTGTTTTATGCTCAGGTCAGAAACAACCAGCTGGTTCACTAATATGATTATGTGTTTTCTTTTTCTCTCATCCCCTTATCATAATGCTGGGACTGTGCTGCAGATACTAACACTTCTCAGATGTCTGAAGCAAATGTACCATGTAGCCTTTGCCCTGATGTGAAATTTGTCCCAAGCGTGCAGCAAGAAACTTAAAATACTCTTTCTACAATGTCTCCAAGGTTTTTCAGGAGCCTTTCCCTGGAAAAGAGCCTGTTCTGTGTTTGCTGGGGTGGGAATGGGGGAGGTGAACCTGGCAGAGCATTAACCTGTTTCTGCAATGCTATGAGTGTTCAGCTGTTTTGCGTTTTAAACAAATGCTTCAGATCTTTTTATTCCAAAAAGGGAAAAAAAGATTTTTTAAAATGTGAAGGATTAATAACTATTCAGTTTCCAAAAGGAAAGTATACATCCAACTACAGTGCTTTTTCCCTCACTCAGGGACAGATCTTGTCCAGATCTATTACAAATTTTAAGTGTTTGAGTTTACAAAACTAACCTGGTAAGCCAGAATCCTACATGAGAAATTTCTAATCCTTGCCCAGAGTACAGGATGAGGTGCATTTCAAAACAGTAAGTAGTTTGCATGGGAGTTGCCATATGCTAGGTGGTTGGAAATATTTAGTATCTGAAACTGGATGTCATATTCTGGACTTCTCTTATCTGTTCTACAAGTTTCTGACTTTTCTGCCTTTCTTTGCCTAGGTTTAAACTGTAAATCAGTCTTTTAAGATTTTATTATTTTTACAATTAGCAAACTGTCATGTATTTTCAGCTTGCCTGCCTTACTTAGATTCCTAATTGTCTTTGCTAAAATCTTAATATAATCTTTAATTAGCAGATTATATTTTACCTTGCTAATTGCACACTTCTACGCAAGAAGGTTAGGTGAGGAAACAAAACTGTCTGGGAAAAAAAGCATATTGCACTGGCTAGAATCAAACGTGCAAATAATGCTTTGTCACTCAACACATTCAATTTCTAGAATATTTGTTCCCTGGGTGAGTTCAGTGGCATTGAACACATCGTCCCAGGTGCAAGTGGCCTACTGGGGGCTTTTCCACAGTTTTGGGAGGCTGGCTGGGAAAAATATGAGGAATAGGCAAGATGGAGAGGGAGCTGAGGATGTGCAGAACAGCTCCTTCTGCCTGCACACGTTGTGGGTCTGCACTTCACCGGGCTCATTTAATGACCACTTGGTTTTGCCTCACAGACTGGACTTGGGTTGCAGGGTGCCATGTAAAAAGCTGTGGCTTACTGCATCCCATATAGCATCTTCTGCTTCTGAAACAGGCACTTGTCTGACTTTCTGTCCTGTTACTGCATCTGTACTGTGTTCTTCTGCCTATTACTAGTGCCTGCACCACATACCACATCATTCTAGCATGAATCATCTAAAGGACCATGTCTTCCTGGCAAATGTAGCTCTGATCTGAGACTTACTTATGAAAAAATGCAGGCGAGAATAGCACACTTGGTCTTAAGAAACTGAAAAGATAATGTGAACAAAAGCATACCATGAATAAATGAAACTGTCTTGATCCACCAGCTGGAGATAGGTCTGCAGTTCGTGATGATGTGTGTGATAGGGAATGTAAACAATGATTACTGAAGTACTGAATTGTCATTGGAAAGTGACGTTCTTGATACAGAAAGATACTGCATAAATAACACCCGTCATTTTTGCACTGAATATTTTGCTTACTCTAGTGTTGAACTCTAAGAACATTAAATAATTGATAGCGAAATGCACTAGTTCTGAATCAGATTGAAATCCTGGTGATAGGTGAGGACAAGAGCTTTCCCTTTTAAATTTTTTTTTTTTTTTTGGCTTGTGTATTGTCACATCTGTTCTAACGAAGCCTCCTGCTGGACAGCTGATGGGAGCATTTGCAGCAAAATGCAGCCTCTGTATTATAATGATGGCCAGTGGCATTTTGTTAGCTCAGTCTGCCAGTATTGCCATTGTGATGTTTGGCACAAGCAAACTGGATTCATTTCCGTATGGAAGGAGGCAGTCTGCATAACAGAGGCCATAATTTGGATGTTGGTTTTGGTCACTTTTGTGGCCCAACCACATATCCAGCTTTCACACAACAAAGACTCTTATAGAGAGTGTTGGCTGGAAAGTGGGCCAAATTCATCCTGGTGTAATTCCATTACATCAGTAGATTTGTCATGGGGAACATGTCCCATTATTTCTACAACAAACCCATATGATGGCTTTTTGGACAAGCTTCACTCCTTTACACTATCAAATTGAATATAGGGTTTGGTTTGTCCTACACATTTGGATGGAAGGGTCTTTAGGACAGGGCTGTGTTTTGCTTTAGTGCAACACTTGCACAATGGGATCTTGCCTTTTGAGCATGTTTGCAGTACCAGTTATATTAACTCTCTAAACTCAGAAGACAGATATTTTCTCAGAATGTATTCCTTCTTTATTTGCTACTGAAGTCTGGTTTCCTAGATATAAATAGATGTGTTACATGACAGGTCAGTTTTGACCAACTGTAAGCATATAGCTCCCAGTAATTTGGAAAACTGTGGTTCTGTTGGTTCCTAATCAATGCTGTCCTTGTAGCTGTGAGAGAAACACCACACTTGTTTCTTTTGACTTGGATTTTGTTTCTAATATAGGAAAACAGAACACAGGTTTGTGGGGTAGGTTTGTCTACATTTTGACACTGAAAGGCTGTGATTGGCAATTCTTCCATCTGTTATTCAGCAATTCCTGCCAGGAAGAGAAAATGGGAGGGTTAAATGAGGACTGGCAGCAGAAATAACAAATAGCAGGAACTGGAAATAGATTAAACCTGATCTTATTCCTTTAAGCTGAAGTTTACTTCTTGCAAAATTTTTTTTTGGTGTTGATCTGCAGAAGAACAATGCAAATATGAAGCCACATGCTTATGCGTGATTCAGGGCAGAGGTGTGTCTGATATACAGGGCTGATGGCTAGGGTGAGGTATGAATTATTAGTATGTGATCTAATTTGTGGTATGGACATATGATGCATGTCAGCTAATAAGCCAAAAAGAATTTCTTCCTCTGCACTGAACCATGTGTTCTTCATTTCTTATGAGAAGATATGAGGAGTAAAACACACAAGGTCTGTCACAAAAAGTCACTGGTAAATCTCAGCTGAAGAATGTCAGCTTCTTATTTTAAATTAAAATTAATTTAAGTTTAAATTAATTTTCTCTTTCCTGTTCTACCTTCATTATTTTTCTTCTCATATACTCAGCATTAGTAATGGCTTAATCTGTCTGTTTAGGGTTTCAGTAGTAAAAGCTTTTATCACTGCAGCACCTAACACACATTGCAAAAGCTATGGAGGGATCCCACGGAGCCTGTAACTCTGGCAGTTTCTGATGTTGTGTTCTAAAGGCCAGAATGACATTGCTAGTTTAGGCCAAAAGGGCTATGAGTTTATGAATGTTGCTTCACTGGACAGCAGCTCTTAAGCAGAGACATGTTCATCTTGGAATATTTTTCCATAATTCAACATGGTTGGATTGCATAATATATTTCATACCTCAGGCTGAGAGTTGCAATTCAGAAATCTGTAATACAGGGCCAGCTGTAAAGAGTGACATCATTAGTTATCTTTTAACTATTTTCAAGCCAATTGCCTTTTTCAGTTGTGTTGAAAAAATGTGTTTAGGGCAAGTCAATTCACTGTGCTTGTTTTTTATGGCAATTGCAAGAGGCCATTCTGAATTCTCTTCCAAGTTCTCCTGAGAAACTGGTTCATGCATTAGGCAGTGAAGAGTCATGCACTTCAGCCATTTCCCAGGATCTCTCTCTGCTGCACAGAGTTGGAAATAGAACTGCCTTTCTGAGTTAAGCTGTTGGAAATGAAGCCTGTGTATCAGCTTACAGGACTACACAATAACACTACATGATATACAAGCACTTTTAGTTTTATTAAAAGCTGTACAAAATTAGGTATAATCAGAGAAAATCTTACATCTGCAGGAGTCTTGCTTTGCTTAATAAGGAAGATGATTTCATTTTGAGAAGCTGTTACAAAGGCATGGGATTTTTACATCATAATAGGCATTTTACATAATTTTAATTAGGTGAACACAACTGTAGACTTTTTAAAAGACCCAACCTAACTTCAGGCTATTCTGGGTTCCTCACTCTTTGGTATAAGTCCATTTCACAGGCAACTTCTTGGGGGTCTGAGAAAGACTGGGAGCAACTGATGTTTACATTGGCTGGTGTTGGACCTGCTTTTGTGACATTAGGTGGGATCCCTTCCTCATACTCACCCCAGCTAAAGGGGTTGCTGGTGTCTGCAGAGCAGAAACTAAGCATAAGTAAAATAGATAATAGTGCCCCAAATACCTTTAAATAGGCTTTGTTGTTAGTCTAGATTTTTTTTTGTCTCACATAGAAATCCTATAATAGGGCAGTCTGCAAGACCCACCTGCACCAAAATTCCCTCCTGTTTTTCTGTGAGAAGGGGTGTGTATGCTCACCCTTTTCAAGCACGCCTGTGAGAGGCACGTGCAAAATGGGCTGTTCTCTCCCTCCTGCTGACAGTGCCATCCTCTAGCAGAAGCACCAGTCCTATACATCGGGGTCAAGGTTTTGTCAGAAAAGATAATACTTCATATATCAAAACCAACCACAAAATTAATTATAACTGAATTCTTCAGCTTAGTCTTTCATTAAAATCCATTTTCTGAAAGAATGGCTTTAGTTACTGACTGCTTGTACTGGTTTCAGCTGGGATAGAGTTAGTTTTCTTCCTAGTAGCTGGTACAGTGCTGTGTTTTGGATTTAGTGTGAGAATAATGTGATAGGGATAGAGTTAATTTCCTTCCTAGTAGCTGGTACAGTGCTGTGTTTTGGATTTAGTGTGAGAATAATGTGATAACACACTGATGTTTTAGTTGTTGCTAAGCAGTGCTTTTACTAAGTCAAGGACTTTTCAGTTTCCCATGTTCTGCCAGTGAGGAGGTGCACAAGAAGCTGGAAGGGAGCACAGCCAGGACAGCTGACCCCAACTGGCCAAAGGGGTCATATTCCATACCATATGACGTCATTCTCAGTATAAAATCTGGGGGAGTTGGCCGGGGGCGGCAACCGCTGCTCGGGGACTGGCTGGGCGTTGATCAGTGGGTGGTGAGCAATTGCATCATGCATCACTTGCTTTGTGTATTCTTCTATTATTATTATTGTTGTTATTATTATTACTATTTTACTTTGTTTTATTTCAATTATTAAACTGTTCTAATCTCAACCCATGAGTTTTCTCATTTTTACTTTTCTGATTCTCTCCTCCAGCCCACTGGGGTGGGGAGAGTGAGCGAGTGGCTGCATGGTGCTCAGTTGCCGGCTGAGGTTCTGCTCATCAGGTCAAGCTCACTATTTACACCAAACTTAAATGCCTCATCAAACTGTTACGAACAGCGAGTGCATAGCAGCTCTGTCTGGAGATGTATGTGTTTTCTAGTATTTGCGTTTAAATAAAAGGCAAAGCTGTAATAATTACAGGACTCATTAAAATTCTCAAAACCCCTAACTGACAAGAGGTTATAATTGAAAAATGCATATCAGTCCTAGAGACATTATTGACTCCAGCCCTCCTCCTTGCTGAATGATGTTTTCAAGAGCCCAGAGCCCTGGAGACCCCTTGTCTGCAATCAGAGGTGTGACTACAGCCTGCACTGCTCTACCCTTTCTGCAGTAAGGCTATATGATAAGAGCACAGACAACTAAGTACTGGAGGTGTCAGCAACAGCTGCTCTAGTGCAGTTTAGATGGTGGGCATCTCAAGAGAACATGTTCAGGTAGAGCTGTGTGATTGCATGTATATACCTCAATGGAGGTTTGAGAGGACAATACTGTAGAAAATGAGAAAAGCATGTCACTCATTATCAAAATAATTATAACAAGATGAGAATACTTTGTTATGTCAGAAAGCAAAAATAAATGGGCATTACATTGTAAAACACTTCATAACTTTCTCCTTTCCTTTTTGCTCCTTTTTGTGCTCAACCATATTTGCCACATGGCAATCCCACAAGCTCAGAGTTGGCCAGCAAAACTCCTGTCCTGGGGGAAAATTGCTCAACTTCCATAGTTTATATCAAATCAAGATTGAAGTGGTTTATTGACTTATTAACACCACATAATTAAAGTGATCGGTGAACTATGCATTCAGGATCCATGTCAGTACAATACAACAGGTAAATCACAGTATTAGACACTTGTAAAATATTAGCAAACACGAGTTTCTAAATACCTTTCTAAAACTTACCCCCAGAAGTGATAAATCCCCCCACAGCTACCAGCACACCCACCTGTCCTGGACACGGGGGTTCTCCAACATGCTGGTCTCTGCAACCTGGCACTCCAATATTTTGCTGTACTATCTCCAGTATGTCCCTGTCTTTCTTGTACTGGGGAGCCCAGCACTGGACATGGCACCCAGATGTGTCTCACCAGGGCTGAGCAGAAGAGCAGGACCACCTCCCTTGACCTGCTGGCAATGCTCTGCCTGATGTGCCCCAGGAGGCTGTTGTCTTTCTTCAAAGTGAGAAAGACAAAGAACAATTTTAGTGATGTTTAAAAAGTTCTGGTGGGGTTGGACCACACTGTCCCCAACTAAAAGCTGCCCCTAAACATCTACAAACAAATATACAAGATTTTTCAGATTGTTAGTCTGCACTGTAGTCTATGCCAGTGCATTTTCACTATTATTGTTTCCTGTACTAGGGAACCAAGGTTAATGCAGGCTTGCTGTAAGTGCTCAGCTACACCCTTTGATACCAGTTTTGGAAAATACTTGGTGTTTTAAGCTAAAATGCTGATTTTTCAGCCGATGTTATTGACGTTCTAACACATGATCCTTTCTGCCAAGTCTGCTGTGGGATGGAAGTGGCAGAACAGATGTGAGGACAAGAGGTAGTTTCTTATCTTCAGTGTGGTATTCTAAAGATAGCACAGTAACACCCTTACTTTGGTGCCTTAGTGGTGACTGAGCTATTTTCTGCGGTAGTATGTACATGGCATAGCTTCATGTTTTAGAGTTGTGATGTCCTGTACCATTTGTTGCTCAGGCCAAATGCTCTGGTCCTTCCGTCTGTAAGAGCTGAAAGCAGAACTGGCCTTCATCTGCAAAATGATTTGCTAGTCTCAGCCCATAATGTGATAGATAACCTTGCTGCATAAACAACATGATTGACAAACACTTCTTGGGAGACTTTGAATTTAAAATCAAGAGGTCTGAAAATAGAAGCCGAAGCAGCTACTGGATAAAGGCTCAGCCACATTTCCCCATGGGCATTTCTAGGAAACTTTATCTCCAGAGCTGGTGAAAGGAGTGAATCAACTGATACATCCCAGAACATTTCTCTTGTTCTTTTGAGTCCTTCATAAAAAAACACAGGATGAAATAAAAGCAGCCTTTCCCTAAAGAGAATCAATCAGCTAACTGCATTTCCTTTCTCAAACAGAGATCAGATGCTGTACAAGAAAGCACAAAAGACATTACAAAATAGGCTTCCCACAATGAAAGCTTCTTCCTAATTCTCTATAATTAGAATGACTTTTGAATGAGAAACAGCCTGTACAATTTGTGCAGCCTGAGAGACATCCTGATCCGAGGAGCTATGAAATAATAACCTAGAGTGGGCTGCATCCAACCTTCCCCTGCAGAATTAATTTTGTCTCCTGGACATCAACGGGAGTTTTGTGATGGATTCATAGAGTATTTGGGCAGAGGGGAACACTGTGATGACACACTTTGCTCTCTGTGTGACAGACCACGAGGCTGACCTACAAATTTTCACACCTAGACAATTTCTGGTAGAGCCATACACACTTTTTTGGTCTCCAGTGCTTTTCCTTGGCTTCCTTCTGACCCTGGTGACAGCTGCATGTGCTGCATTGGTCCCAAATCCAAATGCTGACTGATGCCAGATGACAAATCAGAAGTTGTTCCATGCTGAAATGCTACTCAGTTTGCATCAAGGTTGGCGCCTTTGAAAATTTTGCTTGCTGTATTATGTTTACACCACCACTTGTAGGGAATTGGAGGAAAACACACTGTTGTTTCAAAACAAGTATTATTCAATGTTTATTAAAAGCAGGTTATTTCACCCATTCATATATCCTCAAAGGTAGTTTAAGCCTTCTAGATACATAAATACCTCATGCAATTAAATAATCCACAGTTAATAGATGTTTCTTTTTAGTATGTTGAATTAATGTCAAATGTAAATAATGATTGTACTCATATTGCCCAAAAGAAATGAGAAATGAGAGAGGTTTGTGATGTTTTTATTTAACCTACTAGTTGAGTTATATGCATACTGTGGCAATGTCATAGTCTAGGACAGTGAAATTATACTAAAGAAAAGCTTTGTTCGCTAAGAATGATATTGGGCCACTGGAGAGGTAAGTGGTGGGAAACTTGACCGAAAATACCTTTGATTATTTTAATTTTATATTTTGATTACTGCATTAGACTAAGCATCCGGTCCAACAAGTGCTCATTTTTCCTTTGGAAGAAAAGATTTTGATGAAGGATTTTTCTAATAATGGGTCATTGAAGTTTATTAATTTTTTTAAAAATCTGGCCCACTTGGAATACCTACTGATTTTAATGGGAGATCGAGAAATGAGTAGCTTGTTATCTTTTACCATTTCTGTTTCTTCTGATATCCACCAGTGACTTTACTTGAGCACAAAAACTGCTTAGCTACACAAATGTTATGGGAATCAAAACACACAGAGAAGGTATAGTTCCAACTAAGTTTGTAAATGACTTCTATGCTGCAAAGGCTGTATTAGCTCCTGCAACTTCCAGAGCAACTGCAGAGGATGCTCTACATTATGGCACCGGTTTCATGACTATTTTATACTTTGCTGCAGATCTTGCATCTGCTTAATACTTTCACCTATCTCCTGATACCCACCACGTATCTGGTAGCCCTTTGCTTCTCTTCAAATGACAAAATTCCTCCTCCCAGGGTCTAGTAACCTCTTTTACATGCAAACGGAGTAGAAGATGGGAATAAGAAAGGGGGTCAAGATGAAGCTCAGTATAGGAATGCCATCATAAATTTATTGAACATTTCACTCCCTTAGACTTCCCTTTTCAGATTTTCTTCATGTCTTTAACTTTTGTTCTTCCAATGCAAATACAAATCTTACAGTTCTTTAAAATTCAAAACACCATGGCGATTTTGGCTAAGACTTTATTACTATACATTAGCAAGGACATAAGATTCATAGACAAGTGTTTGCATCACTGTTTTACTTTGATGGACCCACTATTTCCCCTTGCACCCACCACGATCCAGTTCTGGAAGCAGGTTTCAGAGCCCGTTGAGAGATTCCATATTTTCAATCCTGCCTTTTCTATACAGTGGTTATCTCAGTCTGTCCAAGTAAAACTCCAGCTGGGAAAGCAAATACACTATGTGGCGAATAATAAAAAAAGAGATGCTTAATACCACATTTTTGAAGTAGTCTATTTGCTACACAAGACTAAATAACTTAAAAGTCAAAACCAAAAATCATCTGCTCCACTGCTCCTTGTACTTGCTCTCTCTCTGCTTTTTAACCGTAACATGTCCATGACACTGCGTGCATACATGTCTCGCAAATTAACATTGATATTAGAGTCGCTGGATGAGTTCTTCATGAGTTTCTTTAAAGCTTCACGCTGCCGAAGAGCGGCCTCTTTTATCTTCAGTGTAAAGTAACAGGCAGAAAAACGGTCATTTATTATAGCTATTGGCAAAGCCAAAACGAGTATTCCTGATAGTATACACATAAAGGCCACTACCTTACCAATGGTAGTGTCTGGTCTAATGTCACCATAACCAACAGTTGTCATGGAAGTTGTTGCCCACCACCAAGCACCAGGTACGCTTGAGAAAGTTGTGCCTGGCACGCCTTGCTCAACAAAGTACTCCACAGTGGAAAATATAGAGATTCCTACAGAGAGGAAAAGCAGCAGAAGGCCAACCTCCTCGTAGCACTGTGCGATAGTCATCCCAAGAGACCGCAAGCCTGAAAGACAAGAAATGCTGTCAGTAGGCCGATTCATGTAGCTGCCATCATAACTTTGCAAAACATCTCTTATTTGAAAGCTGACTGCCTTACGTTTTTCTTTGACTGCTAGTGAACATGCCTTAAGAAAAAGGGGTGCTGCTCTCAACGCTACTGGGAAAACATGATTTAAAGAAATAGATTAAAATGTTAGACTGAACCACTGACATCATCTCTGTTTCCCTAATACAGAGCATAGAAATTCGCCTCATTACTTATCGTTTGAACTACGTATGCATATGATTTAGAAAAACTAACCAATCTTGATTTAGTAGTTGGCTATAACAGAAGATCTAGCACAATTTTTAATGTTATCTAAATAACCATTAAAAAACACACTAAAACCACCTGCTCCCTACTTTCAGTCTGAATGTGCCAAGCTCCTATTTTCCAGCCATTGTCATATTTGTCTCTTGGACCAAGCAACCCTTAGTTACCAAATTTATGTTCCCAGGTGGAACACTTCTATCTAAAGCAGTGTTTGCAAAATAGCTTATTGGAGCTCTGCCTCTGCTTGCAGACTTCATATGCTCATTAAGGTAACAAACAATTCGATTTGCTTTTCCTTCCTCAATCTCAAACTACAAGATGTTAAAATTTCTTCTCGCTTTTGGCTCTTTCTTTTCCCCTTAAGGTCTAATGGGTTTTAAAGTTTTTGTTTATGTACAGCAAACAGGGGAAGTACACACTAGAGTTTGTAGGGAGTGTTTCCTTTTTCAACGTTTTCGTCTACGAACTCCAGTTAAGGACTTGCCTATATTCAGGTTTTATATTAATAGAACTATGATCTGTTGGTTAGAATGTTTATTACAATGATATAGTTTAAATCTGCAACACAAGGGGAATATGATGTATCAGTGTAATCTTTTCTTTGTTAATATGACTGCCTCCACATTTTGAAAATGCACTAAGATATGCAGTGTAAAAGTTGTGTGAGACAGTTGCAAAGATCCAGATCAAACTCTCATCTTCCAAGGAAGTTACTATCATCAATTGCCCCGTAAAACCTCCTACTGAACAAGGTAGAAGAATAAGTCCTTTCAGGTGACCTAGGAAGAAGGTACTCCAATTTAAAATTACCTCTGTAGCACTTCTTTTCAAAGCATAAATGAGTACTGTAAAAGCCAGGGTCTGCCCCTTATGATGGATCCTGAGAATACTATAGCTAAAAAACAGTGCAACTCTTGCATAAACCAGGTCAAAATAAGGAGGAACAGGGCAATGACTGCTAACTCTTTGTATCACATTATGACACCTTCAGTAAAATATTTTTCCTATGGTTAATTATTCTGACTGTTAAGGAGTCTGATTTTTTTTTTAGTATTTTTAGTTCTATTATCCTCATCTGAAACAAAGGTACTGAAAAACTGCAGAAGGTGCAGAAGAGCGTAACAGAAATGATTCAGTGTCTGGAAAAACAGAGCTCAAGCTGTCTCAGTTATCAAAAAGAAAAACAGGTATCTAAGAGTTATGTTGGTTATCATAAAGGAAAATAATAACTAAAGAACCCTTTACTTTGTTAAAGTCAAAGCAACAAAACAAAAAACCAAACCAAAACAGCCCCCTCGCCCCCCCGAAACTACAACAGTGCCTGGACCTTGAAACGAAAAAAAAAAAATTCAAATTAATTTGGTGAGGGTACATAATCACTAGAATGAATTATCAGTGAAACAATGGTTCTCCATCTCTTCATGTCTTCAGATGAAGTCCGAAGACATTTTTAGATGAATCTATGAATCAGGCAACTTACTGGACTCCACAGTTCATTCCTAAGGGGGAATCGGTGTATTCAAAAGAATAATATATCCTGCTATGTTATGTTGTAACTTTTTAAAATGTCTCTGGACTCCACAGTTCATTCCTAAGGGGGAATCGGTGTATTCAAAAGAATAATATATTCTGCTATATTATGTTGTAACTTTTAAAAATGTCTCTGAGCTCTAGAACACAGCCAAGCTAGGGCTGTCCCAGCAGAGACTCCTCAGCAAGTCTTATGGCCTCCTATGAGAACTCCTTGCCAGGAGCTGTAACAGCTTGGTCACTTGTGCTCAAGGTGCTAAGGTGCTGCAGCAGAGCTGGCGTGGGGCAGGCGAGCAGCCCCAGCCCTGGGGCCAGCAGGATGAAGGGGAGGCATTTCTGCCATGCAGGTCAAGTTACATCTCTCTATTGCCCAAAGGGACTTGGCCATACAAGCTGATGTTTGGGAGCTTCAGTTTACACACAGCATTTAAATCATCCTAAATTTTTGGCACTAAAAGTGCTGAAGTGCTTCTTCATGTATCAAGAGACATCTCATCCTGACATCATTCACCACAACTCTCTGAACATATGCCTATTGCCATCAGAAGTAAGATGCTCACATCCTACTTCTCCTCAAGGAGTCGATCTGTAAGTGCTTCCCAGAGGACCAGCAAGGCTTCACACAAAATGTGGCCCCAGGAGGAAGCCAACAGCTGAGGAGCATCAGAGAATGTGAAAAATGCAGGTTCAGTTCTCACCTATTCTTGCAGCCACTCAGATCCATAATATTGGTATCTTGGAAGAGTGGTCTCACCTTCTAGCTATACATTTTCTGGGTAGAGGTACTACTGATTTCTCAGTTGCTCCTTGATGAAGTATAGCACTTTGCATAAGTAATTACACACTCACTCCAATCTAGCTCCAGTGTTTCTAGGCATCACATCCCTCCTATTAGCTGGGTTCAGCTTTCAAAGGGGCAGAAATGATTCTTCCATTTCTTTTTCTGTCCCTTCCCCACAAGAAGGGTTAATCTGTCATTTCTTTAAAAATAAAGTGAAAAAAAAGAATTGATGTTATGTTTTTTCCTAACTCATTTCTGCCCTTGACAGCAGAGCCAGGCTGCTGTTGGGATCCCAGCTTTGCTATGGGTCTGCACAGTGCTACAGAGATGCTCTCCTCGTGATTGTGATCACCCCTCCTTGGTGAAAGAGGAGTTGCTGTCTGCAGCCATGAATTTTCTCATCTCTTCTGATCTCGCGCTCCTCTTGCCGTACAAAGCAGGCGAGGAGCGCATGAAGCTTTGTCTGGTCTGAGAGTGCAGAAGTCAGAGGGAAGCTTCACTGGGAGGTATCTTTAAGCTGCCAGATCCAGGGCAAGAAAGCAGAATTGTTGTGAGTGCCATCCCTAAACACTGAGATTTTTCAGGACTGCCTAGGTACGTGCAAGGAAGATGGTCTTTGTGTATGGTACTTACGGGGTTCACCTTGTATTAGCAGCTGTAGTTAAGGATGTGTTTAGAAGCACGTTAACAAAACTCTCTTCTGCTACATACCTCTAGCGGTCAGAAATACGGCTTCAGATCTGTGAGTGTATGTTTCCATTTTGATTTAATAGGGCTATGTTTTGTCTTAGTAGCAGCATCTCCTCTGACAGAAGATCAAAACAGTGACTTTCTACATTTAAATTATACAGATTTGATTTAATGTTCTGGGCCTAAGTGGGCAGCAACTCTGAACTACCAAAGAAGCAAACACAGTGATGGTAATGCTGCTCTGGATGGTTTAAGTAGATATGTATATTGCTTCTTGTATTTTGAAACTGGTACTTTTGTTCTAGTAGAAAGATGACAGCTCACTTCCAGATTAGGAGACTAGATTTTGATATAATTAATTCATTTCTACCTACACAGAATTACTGAACTCTATATCACAATATTGACTGCCATTAAAACTGTGGTAATATTTTAATGAATTTAAGAATAAATAGACACAAAAGTTTAGACCATCCCTGAAAGTTAATATACTTGAAGTTAACAGTTATTATACAACTGTCTGAAACATCTGTTTTGAAGTTGGTAGAAAGAGCCTTAGAACTGAATTTCATGGATTCATTCTGTAACAGTAAAATGTGATAAACGGGAAACTTTGTAACTAGAATCAACATACTTTTGGATCACTATTTTGTTATTCAGCACAAAAGTGCATTGATGACTTCAAATCTTTTTCTTATTTTCAAAATACAATTAGAAAGGAATGAATTCACATTACAGCTACCATCAAAAGTGGGTAGCAGCCTTTCTTGCAAAAAATCCCCACCAAACCCTGCAAAAATTATAATGAAGCAAAACAAACTCATTGACAGACTGAATCATTATAAGCTCCTTTCAACTGCTTTCTAAGGGACAGTTATGCATCAGTATATGCATAATCTAGGGTAGGCAAGTAAGATTAAGATACTTCTCCAACCACTATGATTATGCTCAGTAGCATTAAAGCTACTTCCTGCCATTGGCAGGCAGGTTCACTGCCCTTCAGTCAGAACAAAAATAAGGAGACACATTCTGCTGCTGCGAGCACACTATAATGCCTGCTGGAGTAGGGCCAGTTCACAAAGAGGGTGGAGATGGCTCTCTAAAAAAGAGAAGCATCAACCTGTTCCTGTTCCATGGCAGGAAATCCTGGAAAGGGTACGTTGAGTGCCATATAAGAAGGACCATCATCATCTTCAGAACAGGCTAATATTGCAGGACAGAGACCATGATTTACTATTAGGATCTGAGTTCTCAAAGCTCCAAGTGTTGGCTGAACATTTCTCCTGTCAAATTCAGTGCCATATTCAGCACTGATTTAAGTGGGAACATAATTAAATCACGTTGAAAATGCCAAGCACTGGACAACATCATGGCATGGCGTGGCGAGAGTACAGCTTTTACTCTTTCATATATCCAGGCATGTACATGTCATGAAGTAGTAATAAAAATGGGGTAAACACAAGGGGAAACGCAACAACTTCCAATCATGTCCAGCTTCCTCTGATAAATTCCCACTGGAAAACATTACCTTTTATGCCTTCCCTTCACTACTCAGAAAAAGTGGAGAAAAATGTTCTCAGAAATGCATTTCACCTTCCACCCTACCCTTGCTTGCTGTTCATCCATCTGTCTGATGACCTGTCAGAAGTGCTTAGACACCAAGAGCCCCACACCGATGGGTGAATGCTGACTGAACCTGACACTGCTGCTCTGAGCTGCACCTAGGTCCATTCAGTAAACAGCCTCCAGCTGTGCTCCACATATCACATAGATATCAGCATGTTCAACAGGGCCAGACAGCCCCTCAACCCACTGCCTAGTACAATTCATATTTAACGGTTTTCTTGAAACATTCTCTATCGTGGTTGTTTTCAGGATCTACGATGTAGTCAAAATCATGATATATTTCTTTGCATATGGTTCTTAACAAAACAAATTGTGACAGGTAATTATAAGCTGTCATCAATGGGCTTTTGAAAATACAAAAAGCGTGGGTCAATGATCTCTGCTTCTTCTCTTGCTTCATCCCCAACCAAATCAACTCAAATATACGTTTGTAAATTTATGACATTGTGAATGACTGGTGGATGATTTACAGTATGCAGCTTTGGGGCCTGTTTTTGTAAACATTCTGTGCAAACAATATACACTGGCTTTATGAAGAACCAAAATTTCTTGGAGAAGGTCCCTGCCACTCAATTATCAATGTCCAAAAGTAAGATTTTCACAAGCCATTACTGCTAACATTAGATTGGGTAGAAAGGTTACGCAGGAATGTACACAAAATGGAGGACTCTGCCCATCAACAACTGTTGTAGGCAGCAAAACCGAGAAGTACTGCTGCCATGGCCGAAAGTACCTGTTGAATGCCTTCCCAGCTTCAGCATCCGCAGGGCTCTGAGCAGTCTCAGCACTTGGACAATGCGCCCCACATTCTCCAGTTCTTGGGAGCTCTCCCCACCACACAGGCTCTCCACCAGCAGGGTGATGTAGAAAGGTAAAATAGCAAGGAGGTCTATGATGTTTGCCACACTCCTTAGGAAGCGACACCGATCCCGTGCACACAGGAACCTCAGAACAAACTCCACAGTGAACCACGCAATGCACAGGTACTCTAGGGCATCCAGTAGCGGTGGTGCCAGCCAGCTCAGCTCTACCGAAATCAAAGCCATGTTGGCAATGGACACAACAACAAAAGCCATGGATAGAGTGCCGAAAGTCCTGGCTGCTGCAGAGGAGCCAGGCTTTTCCAAAACTTCCCAAAGTTTCTGTCTGATGCTGGGACAGAGACTACCAGAAAAGTCCTCTTCCTCATCTTGGGCATCCAGTTCTTCTGCATCTTTCTTGATGTCTAAGGCTTCACTCAGCTCCTTCCTCCTGAAATACCTGCCCAGAAACCCCCCCAAAGAGATTTTAATACCAATAAGCATGTTTTTCTTACCCTCTACCATGTGAGGCATAAGGATACACATTAAAGCATACCTTACGTGAGCTCAGAAAACGCTGATGTCAAGCATATGGTTGATAATTTTATTAATTGAGCAGCATGTTTCCATTGACCTGATATTTCTATTCCCTCATTTCACATCACTGAGTTTGTATGTGCAGAGTAATTTTATTCTGATATCATGTTATTTATATGGATCATGTTGACTACAGTAGGATCTGCTGCATGACTAACATGCATTCTTGTAAGCAATCTTCACACAACCAGACCCTCTGATTCTAAATTGTCCTCAATTTTATTAATTATATTGCATTTTTATTGCATTGGTGTGTATCTGCAATACTACAAAGGAAGGCATAATAAAAGCCATGCAGTTCCTGGATGAAGTTCTAATCAATACACACTAAGATGACAAATTATCTTACTTTCTTTAAATATATGGGTTCTCGCACAACAAAGTGCACAAGCATCTGTGCCAAGACAGATTGTAAATGCATAGTTGAGTGTTTTGTTAGAGCAAGAGTATATTTACAGAACAATTTCATGAAACAAAACCATTCCTAAAGTACACAAAAAAATCCTTTTCTTTCATATCTGTATTCCTTGACTGTTGCAAATCTCAAGCCTTAGACAAAGGGGCTATGCAATTTTGCCTTCATGTGATGCACAGTTACTCCTGCATATGCCAAAGAGGCCTGCAGCTGCTTGTACCACCAAAGAAGTAGGAACTTTCCCTTACAGCTACCAGGGAAGGAAGAAATGGATGAAAACTAGGATCCAACTCTCTCAGCTGCAGAACTGGACCATGCTAGGGTAGGATAACTCTAGTATCATTTTGGGGTGGGGTTGCTTCTTTGTTTCTTTCTAATAATTTTGCTTTAGATAAATAACAGTTATACTCTTTAGAGAATTAATTTCTTCAATACTGACAAACAAACCAGTGGCAAAAAAATAAAATTAACTGCAAATAGAATTAACAGAAGTGTCCTGGAGGTGGTTCAGTCGAAACCCACCTCGTTCCTAAGCTGCCTGTTACAATTTGTCTCCAGTGAGCCATGTTCCCGCTGTTGCTGCCACGTCTCTATAAGCTGCTATATCCATGTGCAATGCTTCCCATCACGGCTCCTCCTGGAGCCATGCCACCCACACTCAGCCTGGCAAGTGACCACCCCCCCTTCTGCCTCTCCAGCTTGGATCTGGAAATCCTCCAGAATGAAAAGTGTGGGGTGGGGAGGCTCCAAACCCTCCTGGCGCCATGCCTGACTCCACATCCAATCTCTCTAACTAGGATAACCCCAAACTGGATGATTGAAAGGACATCTCTCCTTTCACAACCTTTTTCATCTCCGGCGTTGTCCCTTTTAAGCATTTTGAGCTTCCAGGGCCAGTCCGAAGCTGGTACAGGATAACCCAGATCCTGCTCCTGTTAGGGTCTCACTGTCTTGACCCCACTGCCAACCTACTCCTCAGCAAAGGTCAACAGTGATCTCACCCAACACATCTGCTCCCATTTCCTACACCCATCCACCTCTAGAGTAGGATTCAGGGATGAACTCATCCAGCTTTGAGCACACTTTTCCCAATGCTCTGCTACCTCACCTACCCCCACTGCTGGATCTCTTACATGAGCGTCCCTGCACGCAAGTCAATGCTGAGCTCACCCAGCCCAGAATCCTGCACGCCACATCTTCCCACAACTCACCGGTCTCTGCAGCAGGAATCGATGCTGAGCTCATCCAAACCCCAGTACTGGATCTCTTGCAGGAAGGAGAGTGCACAAAGCTGCTCCATCACATGCAGCCTCCCTGTCTGGTAGTAATTCAGGATGTAGTGAAACGCCTGTGAGCTCCGGTCAAAGAAATATTCATTCTCCATGAGGTTGGCATCGTCGCAAAGCTCAAGGAGGCCAGAAGCCACATCCCGGGCAGCAGAGACCACCACAGCCAGTTTGCCAAGACGGGTGTCAGGGTAGCAAGACAAAGTTTGCTGGGACATCACAAAGCGGCTGCCTCCTACATTGATAGTAAAACAGTCCAAGGAGGGAATGACCTTCTGGAGCAGGGGCCCCTGCTCTTCCTCACTGGAGAAAACACTGGAGTCCAGGGAGCCCAGGGATGTGCTACTCCCAGGTTCCTCCAAGGATGCTTGGGAAGAAAGAGACATGCAGCAGGGAGGCGACATCATCCTGTAGCTGCCAGCAGCAGCCCACACTCTCCTGGATCGAAAACACAACAGAGCCGCAGAGAAGACTGCCCCGCCGGGGGGGTGGCCGGGCCAGACTAGAAATGTATCACTTTGCTTTGGCTACCGTCCCAGGGACACCTCACCGTCCCCACTTCCTCCGAGCGATGCCTCCATCCGAGACGGAGGTCAGGCAGGGTGTTGAACAGCCCAACGCTGCCTACACCTGTGAAGATACAGAAGGAACAACGGTACCTGAGACGACTTCACCTCTTGCTGTCTGCGCCGGCAGCCGTCGGGAAGCGCCCGGCACCATCTGCCCGCGACGGCCCCTCCGCTTCAGCGTTCATCTCCAACCGCTGGGTCGAGGGTGGAGGAAATCAGCGAGAACACAACACGGAACACTGGCTTCAGCGGGTC
>NW_008795674.1:294460-302678 GCF_000699145.1 Aptenodytes forsteri | reverse complement strand
GCCCGCTGCCCGCCTGCCGGCCGCACCTGCACGCTCCGGGGGCTTCCTCCAGGGACAAACCAGACCTGCAAACTTCTTTGGAGAAGCAAGTTCACAGAGCGATTTTGAAGCCACCCCCCCTTTAATGTACGTAAACCCAAACATGTTTCCACATTGATAACGTATCCCCAGTTATGCTACTCCCACGACCACAAGTCTGAAGTCACTCAAGTAAAACAGTCATTGTAAAGGCCAGTCGATGTGCGTGAAAGAGCCTATTTTAACTTAGCTGCAGTCAGCCTGTTTTCTAACATACTCTGAAATATCTTTGGCACCGTCCTGTGCTGACTTTGTAGCTCCTCAGTAAAACACTGCAAGAGTTGGGTTCACCTTCCTTACTACTTTTCCTCTTCTCCTATGAAACAGTTATTTCTGACAAATTTAAAATACTTGCTTTCGCAAATTTGTGTTTTCTGCCGCCTCTTAACTGCTCGCCAGGGCGGGCGGCTGCGTTGTGGTGGAGTCTGTCAGGAGGGGAAATTCTGTAGCATGCAAGACGTGGCTTTGTGTGTCATGCCACCAGTGTTTTTTGTGTCGTTCCACTGGCTTTTGATCCCCCATCACTTGTTGCATACAACTGCCTCCAGTTATGTATCTTTCTCACATTGATTTCACAGAGGTCTCATAACAGTTCATCTTTTGGATACCGGTAATCTTCCATATTTTACGTGAAGATTAGCTGAACATTTACCTTATTGCAGTGTTGCAACACCCGCAGCAATCTCTCTGCTCAGCACTTGCTGGCATAGAAATCTGCTCTGGGTGACTGTTGGCAAAAGTGTTCACCAATCAGAGAGAATCCGGAGGAGAATAGCCAGAGTGGGGTTTGGAAGTCATGGCCCAAGAAGAAAAGGTAGGGTGGGATAGCTATGGTGGAGGGGAATGGGCATTATAACAGTCTTGATACGTAAAAGGCTGCTCGCAAAGATGAAGGGTGTACTCTGTTCTCCTTGGCCGCATTGGACAGGTGTAGAAGTAATGGGGTTGAATGACAGGAAGGACATATGGGGCAGCCATTAGGAAGGTTTTGATGAAGCAGTGGAGGAGGTCATCTGGGATGTTGGTCTCTGTCACTGGTCATCAAAGAACTGACTGGACAAGGATCTGTCAGGAGTAGCAGAGGTGTGGCGCTCCCTTTCCTGAGGCAGGCTGGAAGGGTTAGATGATCTCCTGAGACCCCTTCCAGCTCTATAATTCTGTATTTCAAGTGTGTCATAAAGAAAAGTAATTACTTATTTGCATAGACATTCTACTTTTTATTGTTTAAAACTATCAAATTGAAAAATAATTTCTGTGAATAATCACAAAAATGTGAATTCATTTTCCACCGAAACTATCAGCAACTGCTGTTACGAAGCCAACTTTCAGGTATAGCCCATTTTTAGTCCAGGATTGCCATTCAGGAGTGCAGTCCCTCTGATGGATAGCACTTAAGCCAGCACTTAATTAAAAGTAATAATTAAAAAGTTCATTAAGACCATCAGTAAGACCAATTCATTAAGACCATCAATGAGAAGTAAGTACCTCAGAACAACAAGATGCCTTACTGAACGTAATAGACCCATAATTGTTCAGTCATAAAACTACTCACTCAACCTCTTTGCAGACTCCTCTTTCCAGTAGTCATTCCTTCCGTCAGCTGGAAAGACTTTTTAGGCATATGTTCTCTGTTAGAAGGGAGATCTGAACACATTCCCCTCCCATTACCATGATTCAAAGGACAGGTACTTCCCCTGTTAGTCCAGATCCACTGGTGTTTCTAAGAACCTGACTAAAAGTTTTGATTTTGTCTAGCCAAAGACAGTATCTAATTCACAGCATCATTAAAACTGTAGATCACTTTTTCTGAAAATACTCTGATGTATCGTTTTCAGCACATGTATAAGACTTTGAGAGGCCAGGTTCAGTTTTCTGTTTACTTGTGTCCTTTATGGAATTATGACTGTATACAGGTATATTTATGTCACTTCAAAGTTCATTTTTTTGTCTGATTATCAAGTGTTCGAACTAGAGTGTTTTCTTCAAAGTGCTAGAGGAAAGCCATGTGTTAAGGTTACACGCTCCATGAGTTTTGTGCACTTAATATGCATTCTGCACACTCATTTCTCACTGCAGGAAAGCGACATCACCAACAAACTTCCACAGTGTCCATAACTTCCATAATGTCAATTCACATCACCACAGTTAGGCAGGAGATCTGCGCATGATATAATATCTTACTTCTGAGTTCTGTCTCTCTGCTAGTTGTAAATTTAGATTTTCATTAAAAAAAGAACTTTTAGAAAACTGTTCAGAAAATTATTTTCAAATGTATCAATAAAATAAAGCTGGAACATTTCAAGGAAATGAGAAAAATGTTTTATGAGTAGAAAGGCTCAAAAATAGAGGATTTATTTTTCTACCACTACAGACACAAGAAACAGGGACTACTGGCACATTTTTCATTTTCTGGGGAACTCTTCAAGGATCAGCTATTCGTTGTTCCTGCTCATTTGTGCATGAGGAACCAAAGCAACAGCTTTCATAATTTTATCATTCCCTTGGCAAATCCGCTCAGGCAACCATATTCTTATGCCACCGGAGGAGTGGCAAAGACTAATATAACAGTACAAAGAGAGAGTCATTTGGTCTTACTCTGCCAGTGAAGTGCTGCTGCTGAAGTGAACCACAGACATTTCCAAGGCGGTTTGGCGCATGCAATTTGTAATGTTGGATAGAACCACATCTGCATGGTTCAGAGATGTGGTTCAGACCAAAGGGGTTATACAGTACTGCTTTGTCGTGTCAGGAATATCTGTAACAACTGAATGGTAGTGACATCTGTCTGAACTACTGTCTTTACCAATGCTCCAGCTGATATTTCCCTGGTATGATACCACTGACTGAAAAAACAGATTTCATTATTTCAAGAGAGTACAGAAAATCTTTTTGCTGGAATGCTGAAATATGAGTTGCAACCCAGTATGTCTGTTGTGGGAGTTGAAAAATTTGCTTCAGCAGAACACCAGCTGTTACAAAAACCTCTTTTATAATATATTTTCCTGATCTTCTGTACTCCTCATGTTGAAAGCTATGATTTTATGGCAATTGTGTAGTCACTTTTTCTAGCTGGAATATTGTGATATACAGGAAAAAGCCAGGATGTGCAGGTCCCAAAATTTGTCCTTATCTTTTCAAATAGCCTTGATTCTCTTCTCACAGGACTAGTGCTTCACAATCAACTGATTATGTTACTGGGATTTCTGACACATTATATTTCCAAATTTTTAAAGTGTTTTGATCTCACATATTAGTCTATTATTCTGTATTTGGAATGTAAAATTGGAGTGGCTCTCCCGGACCTTATGTGGTAGAATAGAGGGAAAAGGTTAGGAAAATAGTATGATAGGTAGGACATATCTAGGGAAAACTTTCTCCAGGAACATCTTCATAGTTTCCAGCAACACAGGGACTTGAGGAGCCAGAGGTTGCATGGAGCCTAACATGTTTAATAACCTTTCATGATACTGAAAATTCATTTTTGAACTCATTTCTGTTTCGACGTCGATAACACTTTGTGCAAGGTTCTCCACAATTTAACTGTGCACTGGATGAAAGATACCATACAGTTCTGTTAAACCTTCTTTCATTCTGGTGCTGTGACTGCTGAATAATAGGGTCCTGCTCATGTTGCCAGCACCATTCATGATTTTGCTGACATCTGCCATACAGTAGTTTCTATGGAAGTGGCCAGTTTCAATAATATATCTTTAAGTTTTTTATATGCATCCAAGCTTTGAGAGTAATACATCGTATCAAGGGTTAAAATTAATGGATTTTGGCAGTTCCAGTATTTCCTCATTTGTCTGTTGCAAATTTTGGACTTGGTGCAAGCCATTGAGCCCTGAGCTCCATTGCATTCGACACCAGACATAATCTGTATCATAGACTCAATTCCCTTGACATAGATCAAGAGTCATTTCCTCAAAATGACAGTGGTACTGGCTAGATCCTCTGCTGAATCTTCCGCTTTGGTTAGTGTGAAGCAGTGCTCTTAGGGAGCAGTTGTGGTTCCTTTACAATCTAGTTATCTGAAGCCTGTCCTTCTTTCATACAGTCTGGGAGCTGCTGTAACCTCACTCTTGCAATAACAGGTGAGAAAAGATGAAACCTAGAAATTCTCTAGACCAGTCTCTGCTGTTTCCTTTGGCAAGTGAAATAAGAGCTTATTAGAACAGCTTTATTCCCTCCAGGGATATTCTGCTTTTCTTGTGGAAATGGTCCAGCCGAAACCAGCTAGATCTCACTTTGAGCTAGCTGCACAGAACAGACAGATCAGAAGACACACAGTTTGGTCCACACTGTGTGAAAACGGTTTGAGAGAGTATGGAATCAGGGCTATGTTAAGAAAGCTGTTTTCAGTATCTTTGAACACTACCCACTTTCAGACCCTATTTATTTTCTTGCCTTTTACAATGTGGTAGGAAGTAAAAAAAGAGTAGCTGGGGAGGTAGTTCTGTAGAGCAACCTACACATATGAGCAGTTTTATTTCCAAAGGGCTAAGTAACTTTACATCCACCAACTGCATAGGAAAGCAAGTTGCTGATATTTTCTGCTGAAATTGTATTGGAAATGGGCTTTAATATACAAAACTGAGTTTAGTAAACTGCGTGTAATGCTAGGCTGAATGCTACCTTCATTTTTACTAGATTGGTAAAGGGGATTATTAAGAATTTTCAAATTTTAATTTTAGCTGCATTTTGCCAAATGCCCCAAAGTTCTCAGAGATGAATAAAAGATATGCAATCAGACCTGACTGCTGACCTACCTAATGCATTTTTTAGGAGCTATTACTCCATTCTTCTATCACTGAACAGGTACAACCCAGCAATACCAAGGAAGATTACATACAAGTATCAAGAGGAAGAGTACTGCTCTTTAAATAGGGACATGGTTTGTTACTCTGAAGGAAAGCTCCAATGACTAAGTATACAAAATAATGCCTTGTTCAAAAGAAATTTTAAAATAGATCAAAGAGAGTGCAGTCATTCAGCACAGGATGAGATTTAAATCTATCAATCTGAGATTTGAATCCATATTATCAGAGACAGAACCAGCTTCTCTACAGAAAAACCTTTACAGTCCTCACCAAAAGAGACTAAAGTTTTGGACATTAAATGCATGCAACAATCTACGTACTGTTCCTGCTGCTGTTCCTGCCCAGGATTACCTGTTTTATTCAGCAGCTAAGCTCACTGCTTGATCAGCCAACCAGTGAAGCTTTTGGTCTTCTCCTTAAGTAAACTTGAAATTACTTATCCTTCAGATGAAATCTTCTAATTTGGCAAATGTCAGTTCCTTTCTGCTAGCAATTCAGGTAAAATTTGCAGCTTTTAAATCCATTTTGCATTCATTCTTTCCCGTGGTCTGTTCCAACGGCTACTTTTTACTGTTTGTGTTTCTTCACTAGTTTATCCTGTGCTAATTTACCACACAAACTTTTTCTTCCCTTCAAGACCACTCACACCTTATTACCTGAGTTATTTCTTTAGCTGTATCTAAACTGAGTTGCAAGTGCTTACCTTAGCACACTCTAGGCTGCTGGTCTCTAGTCAACAGTGCAAGAACCTGTCTGGACCATCTTCTGGGTCCCTCACAAATTTAAAACCAACATCAATGCTCACTGCTCTTCTCTATGAACTGTTGTGACATTCCCATATATAACTTGGCATCATTAATGTTAACAACACCTCCACACGTTTTCTCAAGAAGTACCATTTGTTTGTAAATTAAGGAAGTGTAGTGGGTCTGGCTGGGACGGAGTTAATTTTCTTCATAGCAGCCCATATGGTTCTGTGTTTTAGATTTGTGACCAAAATGGTGTTGGTAACTCACCGATGTTTTAGCTAATGCTGGACAGTGCTTACACAGCATCAAGACCTTCTCTGTTTCCCACTCTGCCCCACCAAGGAGTAGGCTGGGGGTGGGCAAGAGGTTGGGAGGGGACACAGCTGGAACAGCTGACCCCAACTGAGATACTCCGTACCATATGACATTGTGCTCAGTGGTAAAACTGGGGGGGGAAGTCTTTTGAAAGTAGCCATTGCTCAGAGACTGGCTGGGCATCTGCCTACCGGTGAGAGGTGGTGAGTGATTGCTTTTGCATCACTTGTTTTTGGTTTTGTTTTTTCTTTTTTTCCCCTTCCCTTGTTAAATTGTCTTTATCTCAACCTGTAAGTTTTTCTTGCTTTTGCCCTTCCTATTCTCTCCCCCATCCTGCCATGGGGGAATGAGCAAGCATCTGGGTTGGGGCTTAGCTGCCAGTTGGGTCAACCCACCACAGGAAGGAACACTGAAGGCTATATGATAACACGATGTGCTGCTGCAACATTGTACTTGGTTAGAAAACCAAGTATATGAAACAAGTAATACCCACTCTTCAGAACATAAAAAACTTGTACAGCTGTTACTATTTTTTTTACACAGCATTGACTTTCTGATGACTCTTCATTGTTCTCTATGATGTGAAAAAACACTTCTGTAAGCTGCATTTTGTGGAGAGACCTCTGTATGTGGGTGAATTCAGAGACACTCTGAGCAGAAAGGTCTTGCAAAGAATTATGCATATCTTTCACTTTATGAAATTTGTTGTCCAATTTCAAGATAATCTTCTATTTAGATAGTTGAATAGCTGGGAAGAGTTCAAGACAGAAATATCATATAGTCAGGGACTTTGTCTCTTCTAAGGGTGCAAACAAGACGGAGCCAGGCTCTTTCATAGAAACATAGAATCATAGAATGGTTTAGGCTGGAAGGAACATTTAAAGATCATCTAGCCCAACCCTCCTCCCATGGGCAGGGACACCTTCCACTAGACCAGGTTGCTCAAAGCCCCATCCAACCTGACCTTGAACACTTCCAGGGATGGGGCATCCACAACTTCTCCAGGCAACCCTTATCGTAAAGAATTTCTTCCTTGTATCTAAGCTAAATCTGTCCTCTTTTAGTTTAAAATTGTTACCCCTTGTCCTATCACTACAGGCCTTGGTAAAAGTTCTCTGTCTTTCTTTCTTATAAGCCTCCTTTCAGTATTGCAAGGTTGCAGTAAGGTCTCCCTGAAGACTTTTCTTCTCCAGGCTAAACAACCCCAACTCTCTCAGCCTTTCTTCGTAGGAGAGGTGTTCCAGCCCTCTAATCATTTTCATGGCCCTCCTCTGGACCCACTCGAGCAGGTCCATGTCTGCCTTGTGCTGGAGGCCCCATAGCTGGATGCAGTACTCCAGATGGGGTCTCACGAGAGCGGCGTAGAGGGGGAGAATCACCTCCCTTCAAATGCTGGCCATGCTTCTTTCTATGCAGCCCAGGATACGATTGGCTTTCTGCGCTACAAGTGCACATTACCAGCTCTTACCTAATTTTTCATCCACCAATATCCCCAAGCCCTTCTCTGCAGGGCTGCTCTTAATCCATTCATCCCCCAGTCTGCATTGATACTGGGGATTGCCCTGATCCAGGTGCAGGAACTTACACTTGGCCTTGTTGAACTTCATGAGATTCACATGGGCCCAATTCTCAAGCCTGTCAAGATCCCTCTGGATGGCATCCCATCCCTCTAGTGTACTAACTGCACCACTCAGCTTGGTGTCATCTGCAAGCTTGCTGAGGGTCTACTCAATCCCACTGTCTATGTCTTTAATAAAGATATGGCGTGGTTTAACCCCAGCCAGCAACTAAGCACCACGCAGCCGCTTGCTCACTCCCCCTCAGTGGGATGGGGGAGAGAATTGGAAGAGTAAAAGTGAGAAAACTCGTGGGTTGAGATAAAGACAGTTTAACAGGTAAAGCAAAAGCCGCACATGCAAGCAAAGCAAACCAAGGAATTCATTCAGTTCTTCCCATCGGCAGGCAGGTGTTCAGCCATCTCCAGGAAAGCAGGGCTCCATCATGCGTAATGGTTACTTGGGAAGACAAAATGCCATCAGTCCAAACGTTCCTCCCCTTCCTTCTTCTTCCCTGTCCTGGTTTGGGCAGGGATAGAGTTAGTTTCCTTCCTAGTAGCTGGTACAGTGCTGTGTTTTGGATTTAGGATGAGAACAAAGTTGATAACGCACCGATGTTTTAGTTGTTGCTAGGTAATGCTTACACTAGCCAAGGACTTTTCAGCTTCCCATGCTCTACCGACTGAGAAGGCTGGAGGTG
>NW_008795674.1:292967-293671 GCF_000699145.1 Aptenodytes forsteri | reverse complement strand
CTGGTGGGGTGGTGTGAGAAGCAGAAAAGGCCTTGACTCTGTGTAAGCACTGCTCAGCAGTAACTAAAACACCCCTGTATTATCAACACTGTTTCTGGCACAAATCCAAAACATAACGCCATACTAGCTACTATGAAGAAAATTAACTCTACCCCAGCCAAAAACAGCACAAGATACTGAATAGTACCCATCCCAGTGGTGCCCAGTGACAGAAACAGAGGCAATGGACACAAACTGAAACACAGCAGGTTCTGTCTGAACATCAGGAAATGCTTTTTTACTGTGAAGCTGACTGAGCATTGCAATAGGTTGCCTAGGGAGGTTGTGGAGTCTCTGTCCTTGGAGATATTAAAAAAACCCATCTAGACACGGTCCTGGGCAACTGGCCCTGTTTGAGCAGGGAGGTTGGAGCAGATATCCTCCAGAGTTCCCTTCCAATCTCAACCATTCTATGTGTAATTTTGAGTATAGTAAATAAATAACAGACACTAAAAATATTGTCAAAAATATAGAATCATAGAATCATAGAATCATTGAGGTTGGAAAAGACCTCTAAGATCATCGAGTCCAACCGTCGACCCAACACCACCATGCCCACTAAACCATGTCCCTAAGCGCCTCATCTACACGTCTTTTAAATACCTCCAGGGATGGGGACTCAACCACTTCCCTGGGCAGCCTGGTCCAATGTTTCACCACTCTTT
>NW_008795674.1:290457-291145 GCF_000699145.1 Aptenodytes forsteri | reverse complement strand
GGCACCGAGGTCAGGCTGACAGGCCTGTAGTTCCCCGCATCCTCCTTCCGTCCCTTCTTGTAGATGGGCGTCACATTGGCAAGCCTCCAGTCGCCCGGGACCTCCCCCGCTAACCAGGACTGCTGATAAATGATAAATGATAAATGATGGTTTACATCAAATGTTATGTTACAATACCATAGTAAAGTGTAGAACAGAACTTTTAATTTTTACATTAAATATGTGGTTGATCCTTCACTTTTAAGTGAAGAATCTTTGAGGATTCTCAAAAGTGAAGACTCTGAGGAATTTTTTATTAGTTATTTTCTCAATAGCACATCTTAGCAGGGATGGAAGACAATGCTCTTTTAAACTTTAAACGTCTCTCAGGCAATAAAGTCCATACCCTTCAAAGGAATTGTGAATATTCATTGTGTTATGCAACACAACATGATCTTCTGGTGGCATACTAGATAACAAGATGATCCTTTTTCTGTAAGCTTTAATTTTGCCTTTTTTTTTCCCACTCATAAGAGGATAGAAAGTATAATAGCCAACAGCAAGAATATCTTCTTTAAAAGTGTTATGATCAATTCCAGCCTATTAAAACTATTACTTATACATATGTCCTGGTTTCAGCTGGCATAGAGTTAATTTTCTTCCAAGTAGCTGGTACAGTGCTGTGCTTTGGATTTAGCATGAGAATAAT
>NW_008795674.1:287322-289960 GCF_000699145.1 Aptenodytes forsteri | reverse complement strand
AATAGTTAGTTTGGAAAATAATTATTTAAGGGAAAAATAATCATTATTTGTTAAGAATTTGTATAACACCAGCAAGGTATCAACATTGCAGTTACCTCTGGCAACTTTAAAATATTGACTCATTCATAAAACTTGTTTATTGTAATAACTTATATATCTGCACTAAAAGAAAAAAAATCCAATCCATCTGTATACTTAACAATTCCATCTACAACATTGAACAGGCATAATAGCTGAGCATCCTGTAACAAACAGGAGAACCAGAACAGGCATGTCTTCACACAGAAAAAAACATCATCATGGAAATAACTTTAGGTGATTTCATGCAGCGTAAAAGAGAAACGTGTTCAGGCAACTTCATCTCTGCTGCCATTCCCTGCTGACTTTAAGTGGGGTTTCTTTGCCCCACAATCCTACAGTTTACATTTTATGCATTGAATAATTTTCTTCAATTAATAATGAAAAAAAACCATACTTGGCATAGTGTGTAAGGTGACTGTTCACCGTCTTTTCATTCATTCAAAGTAGCTTAAGAGCCTTTAAATTTAGAAAGTTAATTTGAGTATATTGGCTAACCTCACATATATCCTGTAGCAAGAATAATTCATTTTGTAAGAGGAATTGTGGTTCTTAAGTGGCTATTATGTGTAAATTGACTTCCTGTCTATGTGACTAACAGCATAATCGACCAACTTTGTCTGCCTATGAAAAGCAGAGGTTTCTTTGCCCTGCCAGTCACCTTTAGCCTCTTCAGTCAAAGAAGAGAAATAGAAGCTTCAAAGAAGCAATTCATTATTCATTTTAAACACCTCTGCTTTAGGATGGGATGAATCACACCTTACACAGGTCCATTTGTCTCCCCTGATGGCAAGGAAAGGCCAGACAACAGCTGAGATAAGGTATCAACATTGTAGATGTCTATGGTTTCCTAGATGAATCTGATTCTAGAGTTTTTTACTTTTTTGTATTTTTTATGGTTTTGTAAAAACAAAATAATTCTTTCCTACTTAAATCAATATAGTTATTAGTTCTTGCTTACCAACAAGCATTTATTACCAGTGTATCACACACTTATTTTGATAACTATGAAAATGCTTTGTATTTTTGAAATAACATAATTTGTTATGGATGTCACAAATAATTTTAGAAATGCAATATTTGGTTAATCCTCACAGCATCACTGTGAAATAGGTAAAAGTACCATTATGATTAAATGATGATAGTTAATTGCTGCCATGTGCAATTAAGCTGATTACCACAGGACACCTTATGCTTCTGGGTGACTGAATATTTAGAGGGATCTGGGTCATATAGAACTGCATGATAAAGTGCTGAACTTCTTGGGGGAGACATTCATCACTGCTTCTGGGTACATAGAAAGGCAAGTGTGTTTGTTGACTTCTTAGCTCATGCACTGGAGTTTATTTGTGCTGGGCGAGGAGCCCTTGTCCTCTGGAGAGCTTTGGGAATGTAATTCTGAGAAAACTTCCATGGATAGAAACAGTCCTTGTTCCTCAATTCCAGCCTGTCACATTTGCATAAATAGTACTTCATTAACTAGCCATAATAAATTTTCCAAGGTTTTCAAATAGAATCATAGAATCATAGAATCACTGAGGTTGGAAAAGACCTCTAAGATCATCGAGTCCAACCGTCAACCCAACACCACCATGTCCACTAAACCATGTCCCTAAGTGCCTCATCTACTCGTCTTTTAAATACCTCCAGGGATGGGGACTCCACCACTTCCCTGGGCAGCCTGTTCCAATGTTTCACCACTCTTTCAGTAGACCGACAACATGACCTGAACATTCACTGGAGCGGTTCCCTTGTTTCATACACTGTGAGATGCATACGTGACTGAGGATGTAGGGACTAATGATGTTTCATGAGGTTTTTTTTGTAAGAGAAGACTGGATTCTAAATAATCTGGTCACACCTTATTACATCTGAACAGTAATAAGCAATCATGATAATTTCTGTTCAATAGCTAAAAAACCCCTTCTTTATCGTAGGCTTTACTGTGAGGAATAAATCATCTCGCAGATGGTTCCCACACAGCATTAGTAACTTCGTCTTGATTTGGTTGAATGCATGTAGCAAGAGGAAATAATGGCATATAAGAAAATGTATGAAAGTAATCGCCTCAAACAACTACAAAACTAGATATATTGGTATAGATTCCCATCATACACAGTATTCGAATTACAGTTGCTTTGGTGTCAATATCTTTGGTATTCACTTATTAAAACTCTAGCAGGCAATGTTTTTATAGATGTCAGTAGGTATATGTTTATGAGTATGAGTCTCAGAAAAAAATCTGTTTAATGTCTCCAATTTTTGTAAATCCTTCATTGTTGTCAGACAGCATTTCCTAGGGGTGGTGATGGCTGTGCTGATCGATTTCACTTCTCTCTTCAGGCTGCATGAGACTTGGTATAGCTTCAATCAAACATGTAATGTTTGCAAATAAGAGAGAATTCATAATCTATCAGACTCCAGGAAGTCTCCTTAGGTAGTGCTAATAATGAATTCACAGATGATAGTCCTAAATGGCTAAATGCTCAGATTTGGAGTTCCACTGACAGTTTCCAAAGGAATTTTGCAACACTAATTCCTCACTTGATTTTGACTTTTA
>NW_008795674.1:283594-287170 GCF_000699145.1 Aptenodytes forsteri | reverse complement strand
GGGTGGGTGGGGCGAAGGTGGAAGGAAATCGGATTTCAAAAGACTTTGGACAGGGCCCAGACAATGGTTGTGTGAGTACATATTCCCGTCACTGCCATAGAGAGGAAGTCCCCTCTCCTTCCCTTGGTCCTTCTCTTCTGTGTCTTGAACTAAGGTTGGTATTTAGAGCACTGAAAAAGAAACCTTGTTCTCAGCTTGCCTGGGAGCAAATACAGTTGAATTCCCCTCTAGACACTACTGTAATACAAAGCATTAGTAATAATGTATATTATAGCAGTAATAACCTTAAATGTCAGTAACACCATAAATAACCACGAGTAACCATAAAAGACTACAGTCATGTTGACATCTGAAAGGGAATTAGAATCCAGAAAGAGAGGGTAATCTAATTGTAATATCCAAATCTGCTCTTCAGTAACCCTGTTTGTGCTGTACCAAGGTTTTGCCTAAATGGAAAGGTAGAAATCCTGAAAGACTCTTGACCATGTTGTTCCCTTCTCTTTCCTACACTACTGCTTTGTCTCCATAATTTCTTTCCTTTCCACTCTATTTTGATTTCCATTTGTCTTAAACATGCTGCTGCCTTTGATAGCTCTCAACTTCTGACAGAGTGGAAAAATTCCTGACAAAAGGACCTCCATCTAAGAATGCTGTAAAACTTCTCATCAAGAAAAAAATGCATGACTTTAACGTGCAAATAACCTCAGTCATTTCAGAGAGAAGCCTTAAACTCAGGCACATAGATACGTTTTTCTGTAACTGAACATATATAATAATCTGAATCAAAAAGATTGTGTGCTTGATGAATAATTGGTATGTGATTCTGTAAAATAATCCCTTTTGATTTGTCTTTGAAAGTATAATTAAATGTATGTGCCCTTATTAGTGTTTTACTTGATCATTTATAGTAGGAATAATTTTTGTTAATGAGTAAAAATGTTTTAAAAGTAAGCGGCAGAAATATTGAACAAAGGCTGCTGAGCTATGAAATCTCTGTGAATTCATAGTCACTGTGAGTGGTCCTTCTCTATACATTATTGTTGCTTGCCACAAAGCACAATCTCAGTGACCTCACCTAGATTTCATTTGCTTTAAATTCCACTCATACGACTAACAAGTCTATGTTAGTCTAACTAACTAAAACACTTCACCAGTTTTCACTAGATTTCTGTGATTTGTGGAACAAATATTGTCTTAAGGAATTCTTTCAGGTTAAGTTTTTATTTTATTTTCACTTGAATCCCCTTCTGCATGAAACTAGCCGGTGGCTGCACCCTATGTCAGTTTTTGGGTCCCCTTCCCTATGTCAGCTTTTGTCTTCTTGCCTTGCCTTGCCTTGCCTTGCCTTGCCTTGCCTTCCCTTCTCAAATTTTTGTCCTGAGATCATCAGGTTTAATAACCATACTGAACTGTATGAATCAACTCTTTCCTGCCCCTTTTTTGCTGCTATTTTAATGACTTCCAGAACCTTGGTGACTCAGGGCTCAGTTCATTCATCGGAGCTGACTCCTTCAGCAGCACAATACGACTGCCAGCCCCTTTAAGCTGTTCTGGGATAGAGTCTGCCTCTGTGTGAGGGAAACCTCTGCTGCTTATTTTCTTCACGACCATTCCCTTTTCATGGTTCCAACTGGAGGTATATAGCTAAATCCAGGCTGGAGTCTCTAGATTGGACGTCATTAGCTAAATCTAAGAAAAGGCATTTTTCTGGAAAGTGGTTTATAGCAAATTTTGTCTCTGGCCTTTGCTTATGATGTTATATACGACTTTTAAAAAAGGGCCTCCCTCCCCATTTTCCAAATCAGCTTTCAAATTGTCCAGATGAGGGTTTACGGTCTGGATAGGTCGGAGAAGATTCATTCTCAAATTATTTTTCCCTGTTGTTTTCCTGCACTTGACACATCATATTCAGCTCAGCTGCTTCTTGCCATAATGTTACTTACCTGTGTGCATCTCATACAACCTTACAGGTACAAACGTGCTTCTACTTCTTGGCCTCCACTTGCTTCCTTGGGGAAGCATGGTTATTTTATAGGTTTTGCATCACATCTGCTAGTCCTAAGCAGATATCTCAGGTACCCTTAGGAATATCAAATGGCAGTAGACACCTGCACTTAAAAAAGTGAGTTAAGCCCAAAATATCCATGTTAAAAGAACTCAAATACTTTATAGTTAAATGAGTAAAGTTTCAAATATAGAAAGTCAAACCCCCAAAAAATCTCATCTAAGGCTAATTATTAATTTTACACTACCCAAAGATTTTCCTTGAAATGAAAGCATTACTTTTACTGAAGCAATCCCTTTCCAGCTGTTTTCAGTCTTTCTCTTGGTTGTGAGGTATCAGCCCCACCTAGTGAATGATTAATGAATTCTGAAAATACAGCTCACCACAAGAGTTATAAGCAAATGCTCAATTTTTTCTGGCCTATCTTCTGTTTCTCCTCCTAAAGACCTCAGTGACTCTTGATTTCACTGAAGCGTTATGTAAAATATACTCGTGGAAGTGAAATCAGAAACAGGCTCAATGGCTTGCTCTCTCAAGTTACAGGATTAGTTATAACCCTCAACAGTTTTAGCACTGTGGTATGATTCAGAGTACAAGGAGCATCACAGCAGTACAAGTTTTGGAGCACAGAAGAGAGAAAGAATATTCCTGTGCTTTCCAAAGTTGTCAAAGAGAAAAATATGCTAACATGTTAAATACATCACCTGACTAGGTAGTTATGCAGTGCACTGAAATATAATTTGGAGACAAAGTACCATGAGCAAATTTAAAAGTACTGATTCTTGGTTGGAATAAATTGGAACAAGATGGAATAAATTAGAATAAGCTTCTTTGGCTTGAGGCATTATTTTTATGCATCTGGGAACATGGCTTGCTAATACTTGAAGTAAAGGTCTTGCTGATAGCAAATAATTGTTTCTGCTGTTCTACTGAAACAGTTTATATGCCCTTTGAAGAATTTAAAACAGCATGGGCTTGAATTTAATTTAGCTTAAATTTAAATTGAACAATTGATTTTTTTTTACTCCGATTTAATCTTGTATGGCAGCAGAATAGCTTAGAACATATCCTAAACATCAAAATCCTGAAACCACATGAAGTGACTTTTAAGGGACCTAGCTTTACAGACTTAAGTACTTAAGTTAGACAGCTTGTTTTCCTGGGTTTTCTATGTAGTCCTTTACTCCCTACTTCTGAGAGGAGGTTTGGTAGAAAACAAGTTTTGAAAGCACTAGAAAGAGAGTCGACCCTCACTAAAAGATGATGAAGAACAAGGGTCTGCAGCTGTGAGCTACAGATCTCAGCAGTGTAGGTGAGATTTGGCCTGCCCCTGGGAGATCCAGCGAGGACATATTCTGCTTGTGCACCACTTGTGCATCAACATGTGTATTGCTAACGGCATGTAAACTCTGTATTTGCCCTCTTGCCACCAGGTAGAAAGAGGGGACCTAAGCGACAGGGGGGAATGGAAACAGGTCCCTGCTTGGGATGCCAGGTGAACCCCCGCCCGGCCTCCCTCACCTTCCCGGTTGCCCTTACAGAACAGATATGGGGCCCTGGAACTTGAGGGC
>NW_008795674.1:277054-280485 GCF_000699145.1 Aptenodytes forsteri | reverse complement strand
GCTGCCCAGGGAAGTGGTTGAGTCCCCATCCCTGGAGGTATTTAAAAGACGAGTAGATGAGGCGCTTAGGGACATGTTTTACTGGGCCTGGTGGTGTTGGGTTGACGGTTGCACTCGATGATCTTAGAGGTCTTTTCCAACCTTAATGATTCTATGATTCTATGATTCTATGATTCTATTTTACAAACAGGGAGAGTTTTGCCTGTACTGCTTTTCCACAGGCAGCATGTTCATATGGGATGCTGAACAGCCCAGAAATGGAGGCAATTGCTAAGAAATTCTGCGTCATATCCTTGCACCCTCACAGCTGGCTTGAACAGCATCTCTCTAGATTTCTTATAGTAGACAGGGAGGAGGGATAACACATTACAGAGATAGCCTAGGGAAATTAATCTAATTGAACCATTTGAAAAGGGCACCAAAGTTTACCTGCTGTTCTTATGAACAGCAGGCCACTAGTATCTGTTCATTTCATTTAGCAAATCTTGATTAGGCAAGACTTGGAATGACAGAATCACAGGATGACTGAGGTTGGAAGAGACCTCCGGAGGCCATCTCATCCAAATACCCTGCTCAGCTTCAGTTTGCTGCACTTCATTCCATGTTCTGGATGCTAGCAGAACCATGATAATGAATACACAGATGTTGCTGAAGAGAGCTAGGCCTAGTTTGGAGACATCTAGCAAGAAGAAGATGGATTCCTGATGGGACAATGTCACCCGTTTTATTTAAATGAGAGTCCCTACCTTCCCCTCAGTGTCCTACACTGGGGTGGAGTTGCCTTGGAGCAGAGTGGAGCTGTGCTCCCCTATTTTGGACTTCTAAGGCACATAGCATGTGCTGCTGCACAGGGGCCCTAATCTAGACTGGTGCTGGATCTGGCCTTATCTTTTGTAATGGATCCCTGCAATATAACTGTAAGATATTAAATGAAAAAGCCAAGTTAAGTCACAAACTTGGCTTTTCAGTTATAAACACAAATACATTTTTACATTACCAGATTGAAATATTTCAGTAAGACTCTTTCAGTGTTTCAATAGTGAAATAATTTTGAATTTTATTTTTATTAATCTATATTTTCCAGTGCAGGCCAAAGATAATGTTTGCATATCAAATCTTCCTCTGGGATGAGATTCTTTCTAACTCTATTTCTGGACAATCACCCATTTATTATGAATCTCTACTTCAAGTTCTACAATTCTCTTTAAAATCTCATATTATTTTCCTGTTTTCTGTAAAGTCTTGGCTCCAGAACTCCTGTGATGCTATACAATAATCTCATTTTTATTGTAACACAAAGTAAAATAAAAGTCTTCACTTTCGTGTTTGTTAAGAAAGTGTTGATCATTTGTTCATAATCCAGACCCAAAGAGAGAATTAAAGTAAACTATTTCATATTCAAAGACATGCTCCTTAAAAAATCTCATGGGATTTGAATGCCTTACGTTAGTAGTCTGGCCCACGTCTGGCCTCACTGGAGACAGGGTTGGGGGATGAGGTGTGGGGGAGGTGTCTGCCAGGCTTCTTTAGCTGCTCCCCTGTCACCAAACCAGGTGGCAGTCAATGCATTGCCTCAAAGAGGAGAAAGAGATGGCTTGCCCTAGGCTTTCTGCTTTGAAAATTTTCAAGGACCCTTTAAGATTTTACAAAATATCATAATATGTAGAGTCACAGCGGTGCCTTTTTGCTTAGTTTGGTTGGCACTCCTCAGCAGCCTGCTGGGGCCTGCTGTGGTGTTTGCATGGTGCCTCATGGTGGAGGAATTGGTGGAGTGGTGCCCTGTTCCATGGTGCCTCATGGTGGAGGATGTGGTGTTTGGTGCCCTGCTCCAGGGCCCTCATGGCAGAGGGCAGGCTGGAGTGGTGCTCTGCTCTGTGGTGATAGAACAAGGGAGAAGTCACAATCACAGTCAGATTTAAAAACACACACTGATGTAACATCCTCTGTTTCATGCTTTATGAATATTTGACCCAAAATGAAACTGAGCTTTTCTTAGTTCAGTCCAATAAAAAATAGACATCCTCCATTCCCATCCAGGGATCTCACATTTTTGATTTGGAAATACATTTTTGATATGAAAACCTTCCCTGGAGCCAGGAGGGCTCTGTGGAGGGAGAGCTCTCATTTCTGACAGACTGTTTTTGTCCTCACGATTATGGTCCAAGTCACCTACCCTGAGAAAGGAGAGAGTCTGTGTTTGAAGACCACCTTGTGATTAATGGAAATGGAAAGGTCTTGCATGGCAGAGAGGAACTGGCAGTTAAACAGACAGTTGCTCTTCTGGTTATTGGCTTAGGCTTGATAATCATGACCTGTAGTTAGTTATCCATTGCATGGCCCAGTGACTAGTAAAGTGTTCGTGCTTCAGAAATTTGGCCTCAGTGTGGGAATAAGGGGCTTGAAAAACACGTATCAGCCTGCATTACAACTGTAAAGGGCAGAAGCACTGAAAAGTATCTCATAGATATCAAACAGGGAGCGTGTGTTTTGGAGCCTTTTCCAGAGGTGGTTATAGCTGACACTTCTACATACGAACTGTTATAGCTGTAGCTACCGGCGCTTCAGGATGGCCAGACTGCTCCTGCTCCTCATTCATGAAATATCTGATTATTTCCAGCCATTTGGTAAATCTTTCAGCAAGAAGCTGTTGCTTTTAAGACATAGTAAAAGCTGTTTTTCCTTTGTCATTACAGCTTTCATAGGTAGCACTGTATGTGAAAGGAGAGGAAGTTTCAGTTTTGTTGTCTTATTAGCTATGTGATGATGAGCAGTTTTAGAAGAAATAATTATGTATGCTTCAGCTTATTTCTACTGGGAATGTAGAACTGCCACGATAGCTGAACAGAGCAAAAGGAATCAGTGCAAGTGTATTGGCAAATGTAATAGTCCAAATCCAGGATTAGAACATTGCAAGACTCAAATGGTTAATCAGAGATGAAGAAGAATATTTAGCAAATAATATTAAAATATTCTGTGCAAATTTGCATGTCGCTCACTTTTCCATTCCATTATCTATGAATAAAACCTGATTAAATACGAACACGAGATGATTGTATGAGTTTTGACATGACAGTGCCACCTGCTGTTACATTATGCGGTTTGTATAGAATTTTCTGAGTAATTTAGAGGCTTACTCCCACTTCCAAAAGATAGACACACAGGAAAGCTTAGGAGCTGTGGTGCTGAGCTTATAGCCTCAGGTTCGTATTTGGTGCTATGTCAACATTATTTTTTCTAATATTTAGTTAATTTGGGAGAATGGAGTAACTTCATTGGGAGGGACTGAAACACACTGAAAGAATTCCTCTGAAAGATGACTGGTGAACATCCATATCTCTTAATTTGAAAGCACCACTCCACCAATTTCAAAGAAAAAATTTCTTTACTGAAAGAGTGGTTAAACATTGGAACAGGCTGCCCGGGGAAGTGGT
>NW_008795674.1:238036-277025 GCF_000699145.1 Aptenodytes forsteri | reverse complement strand
CGGTTGGACTCGATGATCTTAGAGGTCTTTTCCAACCTTAATGATTCTATGATTCTATGATTCTATGATTCATGTCCTGTTGAAGGTGGAGTCCACTGGCAGAATGTATGGAAGCTATACCATTTCCTGCTCATTAGATTCAGGACCTCGACTGGTGCATGTGCTTTCTGAGTACCCACAATACTCGCAGAATGTCTGCAAAGTCTGCAGAAGCATGACTGTGGCTCACGGTGAGGCTAAGGAACCTTCATACCTTGGCTTGCTTAGTATAGTACCATAGGCAGTTCTGGACGCACCAAGAGCAGATCTGTTGGTACTCAGGGTGCCTTACAGGTTAAAACTTAGGCATCTGTAGACCTTAAGCATCTCTATGAATCAACACTCTTTGAATGGGAATTTTAAGAAGCTAGAGTTTGGATTAAAGCACCTACAGGAGCAGTTAAGCATCTCATTCTCCACTCTTCATTGTCGTTTTCAACCTTCTCTAATTCTGCTCTACCCATTACGAAGAGTGGGAGGGACCAAAACAGCACAAGATATTCACGTTGTGGATGCACCTTGTATTTATAATGATCTGTTCTATTTTATTTTCTATTTCTATGTTTACACTTTTTAACATTCTATATGGTTTTTGCCCTCTACTGAGCTCAGGTTTTCATAAGTGCTGCTAAAACAACAGGATCTTTTTCTTGAGTAGTGATAGGTAATTCAGAATCCTACAACAAAAATGTAAAGGTAAGATTGTTTTTCTCTATGTGCATTAGTTTATTTTATCTAGACTGATTTTCATGTGCTATTGCTTACTATCATGACGTCCTTCTGTTATTTCCCCAGCCCCACCCACTGGACTGTTACTGTTAGAGCTCTGAATAACTTAGTGGCATAAGAAAACTGTATCACTTATCTATTTGTTTCATTTTCCAGATCATTCTTGAGCATGTTGAATGGTACAAACCTTCACACAGATATCTGGGGGATCCTGTTGTTATCCTCCTTCCACTGAAAAAAAAGTAACTTATTCCTACTTTTGTCTTACTTTTGTTTTATAGCTTTAAAGCAGATCTTTATTCATGTGAGGGCTTTCCTTCTTACTTCATGACAGCTTATTTTCTGTAACTGGCTTTGGTGAACAACTGTGTTGAATGCTTTCTGAAAATCCTAGCAGATTATACAAAATAGAGTTTTCTCCAATTGATTTGTGAGGTATGGCTTCTCTTTACAAAGCTATGTCAAATCTTCCTCAAGATATTTTTATCCATGTATCAACTCTTTAATTCTACTGTTTATTACACTTTCTAAGAATTTTCCTTGTACAATTTCAGATTTACTTCTCTGGAGTTCCCAGAGCCCTTTTTAAAAATTGTCATCATGTTTATTACTTTCTACGCTTGATACTGAGACGGTTTTAAGCACGTGGTTACACGTGGCAGTGAATTGATTTTCTTCAGAACTTGAAGGGAATGGCCTTGCTTCTCTTCAGCTGTCTTCTCAGCCTACTGCTCCATCCCCATTTACAGTGTCTAAAAATGTAGTGTCAGAATTGTCTGTGATGTCTCATAATTATATATTTGAGCAATCCCACATATTCTCTCTCCTAGTTTTGCAACTTTTTAGACCTCTCTCAGCATGTCACAGCATGGCATCTGATGCAGTCTTGGTCAGGCAGTGATACTGTAGTGATATTATTACCTGTAATAGATATTCGGTGTTATGAGCTGATATGGCCAATTCATTTATCTTCTTTGACTCTAAGTGATCTTTTATAAACTACTGCTCAGTTACTAGTACAACAGTGTCTGTCTGTCCCATATAATTTATGTCCTGGAATGGCAACATCTCTGCAAAAATAGTATGTGCCAATAATGAGATTTTTGGAATCAGTGGGTTTTAGTGATAAGTATTCCTGAAAATGCAATTAAGCACTTATCTGCATTTTCAGACACCTATCTAGATGCATTTCAGATTATGAATGTAAGAAAGCCGTTTTCCTTCCTTACTAAATAAAATTTTGGTAGTCATAACCAAGTTTATTGTTATTAAAACCATAGTTATGGAGAATAACATATTTTCTTAATGCACAACCAGTCAAATAGCTCTACCGTTACTTAAGGGATTAATGATACACATTGAGGAAACTTCAGAGAGCCTCATGTGTTCAGTTTCCCTGAGATTTTTTCCTTAATTATGGACATCTCCAACTGCAAATCAGCTGATTTCCCTCCTTTTCACTGCCTGTGCTCTCAAACTAAGGCAAGTGTTGTCCTGTCTTCATATATCTACATTCCTTTGTTCCTAGGACTCTGTAGACAAACTTTTTTCTTCCCAGTTATTTGTTTATCAATATGTAAAATCTTCAGAATTCCTCATTCTTATTACTGGCATGCCTATGTCGCTGATGACGTTAAAAAAATCTCAGACTGATGGAGTTTATGCATACCTACCTTAGCCTTAGTCCTCACAGGTTTTGTACTACTGAAGTTTCATTAGCAGTATTTTAATTCTCCTTAGCAGCTGTAGAGGGCTTTGGGTAAAATTCTCACACAAGAGTACATAGAGTACCCGAGTTTACATTTTAAAGTAACTCCATCTATACACATTCTGTTTACAGCATATAGCAATAGTTTCTATAAAATCATAACATGCGATAGGGTCTTGTTAGATTTTTCCTTCTAGGTTTCCACAACATTAAGTGCTAAGGACAGTTTTGAAAATGGAGTCATTTATTCCCTTTGCTCATTTCTACTTGTGTCTTGTCTCCAGTTTAGCAGGTTGACCCTTAACTGAATCATTTCCCTGTGCGGACATAAATTGTAGTGAGAGCGCCAAATCATGAGAAAACCAAAGTGTGTGTCTAGACAACCCCTAGCTAATTACTTAGGGGGGAGGGGGACATTTTTGTTTTTCTTTAATCGTGTAATTTGTTGTTGATTTTTGCCAAACTTGCTCTGGAGAGAGATGAGATGACGAATAAATCACTGTTTGTTTGGCATGTTAGAGATGGGTAGATTTTTCTGATACTGTCCAAAGAAGATGAAAGTGATACCAAACAACAGTTCTCCTCAACCTAGTAATTAATTTGTAGATTAGTGTACTTTAGCCTTCAACCCCACAGAAGAAAAATGTTCTATGGTTTCTTACATTAAGACAAAGAGGAAACGTGATAACAAGGTAGGATGTCTGCATGCTGAACGCTGAATAGCTCGTTTGGCACACAAGGAGGTTTGGAAGAAAAGAGTAGATGTACAGTTGTGTAGCAATTTCTCCCTCGAAAAGGGGCAGATTCAAGGTTAGAAGTTCCCATTACCTTTAGTAAATTTTGGATCATACCTAGTGGAGCTGATTATTTCCCACAAACCGGAAACATTCTTCATCATCCCACAGCTTCCTCTGCAGAGATGAAGGGATGATTTGGGATTTCAGTAAAAAAAAAAAAGAGAATTAAACAGACTTTATATATTTAGAACACACGCAGCTACTGCCATTTGAAAAGTCTGTTCCACAAACTGTCTACAGCCCGTTTGTGAATCGGTGCACGGATACAATAGCTGCAACATTTATCACTGGCTTAGATGTGTGAACAAGCACTAGCCTGTTAGCTCAAGTGAGGTGAACACTCACAGGAGATAAATTGCCATTTTGTGACATATACCTGTGGTACAGCAAATAAAGAAGAGGAAATGGAGACACCAGACAAATGCAGCATAAGAGAGACAGCGCAGAACAGAAATTTCTGTAGAACAGTGGGTGGCACTGTGCACATGTGGTAAAAAAATTCAGCCTGCTGCCTAATATGCGCAGTGTTAGAAAAGGAAAATGAAGGTGACACTATATATAGTTCAACATTTTATCCATAAAGAACAGGACTTACTTACACACATTTAATACCAGGTCTTCATCTTAGGCAAATAATGATGATGGTGATGATGATGATTATACTTTACAGCTCCATTCAACCTGCTTTTGGGGGATACCAAAGCACCCTGCAAACGTTAACGAAATCAGCATAACATATTTCAGTAAGATAGGTAAACATGATTCCTTTCCTGAAAGGAGGAGATAGAGAATTATTTTTATTCCGGCCCCTTGAGGGCTGGGGGGAGCGCCCTGGCAGCATGCTCAGCCACTGTAACTCATTTTAGTGCTGGCCAGGGCGCTGGACCACACAGCTGCAGAGGGACCAGCCAGCTTCCAGAGGGCAGCTGAGAGGGGGAAAACAGGGTTACAGCACACAGTAACAAGCCTTGCCTTCTCTCTGCAATCCTCCAGTGCTCTCTGTATTGCTGCAGGAAGCGTTGCGATTGCCTCTGCTCTTCTTAGACAGGAGTCTCATGTTTGGATGTCAAAGTGACAAAACACCCTCAGTAATTTTCTAGTGCAGACCAAGGTACAACATTATGAATATCTGTTTCAATAAATAATCTTCTTAAAAAACAGAACCTGTGTTCTGTTATGCAGTATAATGTGCAGAGATGTATACGGAGAAATGTTCTGTGGGAGATCTTCAAATAGTAGAAGGAAAAGCTGTATTTGCATAGATCTCTTCCTGATTCATATGTATGCATTATTTCTTGTGTAGACCTAATAGAAATTGCAGTTCCCATGTGATTTCAATAAATAATCTTCTTAAAAAACAGAACCTGTGTTCTGTTATGCAGTATAATGTGCAGAGATGTATACGGAGAAATGTTCTGTGGGAGATCTTCAAATAGTAGAAGGAAAAGCTGTATTTGCATAGATCTCTTCCTGATTCATATGTATGCATTATTTCTTGTGTAGACCTAATAGAAATTGCAGTTCCCATGTGAATATATTGAAAATTTTGGTGATATTCTTTTGCATGGGCACAATGAAGCTGACCTTTTTAACAACTGGTGAGAAATCCAGAATTAAATTACATTCAGTTATAAGAAATATTTTTTATTCTTTCTTTGCTAAAAATACATATGCATTACAAAAAGATTAATAATTCTAACTAATCTTAGTCAAATAATGAAAGAGTGAGCAACCTAAAAAACACATCTGTTCCTTAAACTGTGCCAGATATTTAATGCATGACATGCACAACAGATAAAAAAAAAAAAAGACAATTAACAATTCAAATGGGTTTCCAGACTACTACACAATGATCTGATGGAAGTACGTGTTCAGATCATGCATCTTTTTCTGCAGCTCTCTTCAGCAAAACCATATACCACCGAGAATGTAAAACATGGCCAGAGCTAATATGATAAAGATGAACAAATTAAATCTTTCAGAAAGTAAGGAACTGATTCTTCACAGCCAAGCATTGTTCCAAACAATTTTCCCGTTGGTGTAACTACATTAATGAGGTTGAAATTGGTGACCTAATAGAATGAAACTTAAGCAAGGTGTAATTTTCTCTTGTGTACAGGTGGAAATCTTGATATATGTCAGTGTAACATATTTACAATAAGCATTTGTGGTAGTATAACTGTTGACAGTGGTGGACTGCCCATGTTCTTAACAGACACCCAGAGACCTTGAGTTACAAGCAAGGAAATTGTGGAAACCCCCATTAGTGGAGCCACAGCCCAGAGGAGATGTTAAAGGAAGCCAAATCTAGTGGACTTTTAAGACTCAAGGGAGTTCTCCTGTCCCATGCAGATACACACATGCACACGCAGAGTGCACACACGTCTGGCTGCAGAGATCATCCCAGAAAGCAGTGCCGTTCCTGGCATCCACATAGACACCAACAGCACTCACGCAGACGTCACCACCACTGGCAGCAAGTGCTCTTCCTTCTCTCCAGCTCACCAGGGCAAGGGTTCCCCAGTGGGCACCCCCTCCCTGCCTCATCCCACACTCTCTTCGTCCACTGGCACATGCACATCCGTGGGTCCCTCAAACCCCAGAGCAGTCTGTCCTGATCACGTCTGCCCAGAGTCCCTGCCCAGGCCCTGGGCCCCGTTTGTCCAGCCTCCAGCCCTGACCCCGGCTCTGCCTGGCCTGGCTGGTCCAGGTTGAAGTTCGGTAGCCAGTCAACTCCCAGTCACAGAGCAGAGAGAAAACTGCACTGCAACAGCTCGTTTACATGTGAGCCACTGCTTTTATCCCACCTCCTCTCCAGTTTCCTACACTTCCTCCTCCTCCTCCAGTGAGCCTACAGGCACGACTTCTCAGTGTCCATGTAGTGCAATGGGGATGACTTCCAGCTAATTAAGATAATTGGCACATTTGGGATGATTACAATGTTGGAATAGGTGGTCACTTTGGCAGAACAGGATAAACAACACTATAGAATAATATGGACTGTATTTTCACCATCCCCTACAGAAAAAATCATATTGCTGCTTTTGGTATTTTGGATGAATGCGTGTTAATCAAAACCGGATATGTACTGTCATGATGGCCCACAGCATTGTGCTAAAATGGGAGAGGAAATGGGTTGATGCTTGAGGAATTCTGAAGGGGACTCTCTGATTAATTTAGGTGTTTTTTTCCTATCCATTTCTTTCTATCCATTGACTGTAGAGAAAACATGAATGTCTCCATAAAATGACACAGTCTACTTAAAATGTGTTTCTGTTACATCCATTGAGAATATAGGGAACTGATCCTATATGTCAAATGCCTCCATCCATTTGGGATTCAGTATACTTAATTTTCTCCTGAGAATTGAAAAGGCATGATGATATGGCTTCCTGTTTTTTGCACAATAGTCTACAAACTAATGAAATTTTCCAGGTTCAGATGGCTAGGCTGCCCAGCTCATCTTTTGTCCCCCTGAAAAGTAATAACTTACTAAATAAATCAGGACTGGACAATAATTAATGGTAGGCTCAAGTCAGCTTGCAGCTGACCTGTGTCTTTTGAGTGCTCCTCCGGTAAGAACTGACTAAATGACTTTCTTCTGAATGAATTTCCTAACCAGAAAATGATTACATGGAAGGGAAATTTCACCACCATGTCAAATGAAATTAGCAGTAGTCCTGATAAATCTAAACTTTTTTGTATTTCCAGGAATGTAAATGAAGTTTCTGTGCTTTTCACCCCAAGCCTGGATTGTGATGAATGTTCTTATCTTACCAGAGAAGGTCTCTCTATGAAAGCTGGATGGTGTGTGGCGCACAGTCTCAAGAGATTTCCAAGCTAGTGGAAGGGGGTTTAGTAAGGTGGGTATGTAAAGAACAAATTGTCCTGGAAAGCAGGCAGACTAGTCTGCTGCTTCAAATAAGTGGATTTTAGATATATAAATCCAAACTTAAACAGGATGTAGGTTGATGAGATCTCATTTTTTATTAACTTCTCCTTAGGAAATTCAATTGTTGTTCCTTCACCAGTGACATTGACATTAATTTTATTTTGCTAGCTGCAGACTGTGACATATATTCCAAGAAGATTACTCTTTCCTGAAGTTTTTTGCCTACTTTCAGTTAAAATGGAATTTCATTTCTACCAAATAATTCATTATCCATGTCTCTGATGTGTCTGGGTTAGAAAATAACAAGTACCACATTCTAGGAAACCTACATTAAGAGGAAAGAAAAGGATTATCTTTCTTTGACTCCACCACTGCTTTTGTATTCTAAAAGCTTTCCGAAAGTTGCCAGAAGTTCTCTAAGATCATTGATTGAAGGGTGTTACAAAAACACATAAATACATCGTAGTTACAGAATGTAGTCACCTGTCCTGCTTTCTCCCAGCTTCACAGAAAACTACTTTGTGATTGATTAAATATTTCAGTTTCGGTTTAGTATTTAATCTGTCTTAGCTGTCAGTAGTTTTGAGTGCAGTATAAATAAATTTTCTCACTTAATTTAACAAGTTTCTATGTAACAACTGAAATCACCTGAAAAGGAAAATTCTTTAGCCTGATTGAATGTGAGGATACAGTTAATCAGGAAGCAGTATGCATATGGTGCCTCTTAAGGGGCAAGGAAGAGCAGCGTTAGGTAAACAGATCTTAGCAAGGGACAATAACAATGAAACATCAGAGACCCATAGTAGGCTCCTTAAGCATCCAGACCCAGATACATTCCTCCAATTTAAAATCTAGGAAGAATTTCTCATCTGTCTTAAAAGTAGCCTTCAATTCAGATAGCCTCAGAGATACCTTGTAAATATTCTAAATATGTTTTCATATGAAAGAGTACAAATAACTCACAATCTCTGGGAGGGGTTCTGCTCATGCAGCTGCAGCTGTTGGAGGTACCTAGTCTTAGCTGTTCCTGTTGACTGCCCTGGTAGTCAGTGGAGATCGATGGTAACCACCTAGCTTGAACAATCATCTTAAAACAAGATAATCTTCCAGAAGCATTTTCCTCCCTCTCCTGTCTAGAGGAAGTCTAAAGGACAGTCATAAATCAGGTGCTTTACTTTCCACAGCTAAGTGAGATGGGAAGGCTTAAGTGGTAAATGTTGATTTAGTTTAAAAGCTTTTGAAAATAATGGTCTTCAAACGTGCAGCATCAGACAGCTTTAGAAATGCTACAAGCACTATGTGTAATACATCTTTACTCTATTCTGCAGATTAGTTACGCTCCAGATTTCATTGTCTGGAGGCTTTTTGACCCAGAAGACGTGTGACTTCCTGATGCACTGTTTCAAATTAATACACCAGCAAATAGTATGCCTTTGCACATGGAGAGCTCTACATACTTTGCCTTAGAATACATTAGTCTTATTTTGCTCTTGCTGTTCAAGGAAGCTTAGACTTGCAATCACTATAAGTGTTTTGCGTCATATAAATTCATGAAAAATGGGGCTTCAATATGACCTGGAATCATAGTTTCCATCTGCAAAACCAAAATTACTTATTCCTAGAGCATAGATGTGTGTTTTGCTTGTGCTTAAAATCCAGCTATAAGAACTGCATGTTGTCCTTAAGCAATGCATCTCATTGCTTCTATCCTCTGTGCTAAAAAGCTTTTTCCAAATGCATAACTTAAACTCTCGTTATGATAATTAAATTAATTTTGTGTTTAGACATGTAGACACACTGCTTCCTTCCTCTTTCTGCTGTCTCCTACTTATCAAGAATATTATCAAATATGAGAGGAAATTACCTATCAAAATATATTATCTCAGTTATTATATCTACCCTATACTGAACATTTTCTTCAACGCCTTCTTCAGTTAGTTTCCATAGCTATATCATGGAGACTGTTGTGAAACACAGGCATCTGTCAGGAAGATAAATTTTATTTTAGGAAGGAAAATTCTACTCGATGCTTTCCACGTGGGTCAGTGTGAAATTTCACTCAGAGAACAGTTAAATTAAATTATTTTAATTACAATAGCTACTTCAGTTTATTCTGGATGGTAACAGATGTCTAAGTGCACTCTATAACAACAATCATTGATATATTCCCATAGCAAATTAATATACGTTCTTGAACATTAAATCTAAACTTGATTTCATGAACTCTTAACACCCTTCTTGTTCAAGAGCACATATTTTTGACTAATACATTTTGTATGTGTAGTTTGCTAAATGGCAAACAGTGCTAGAATCCATGCATTGTCAAGGGTAGTTGAAGCAAACCTATCACCATCAAAAATGTGTATTTTGCTTCTATGTGTACTTACGTGATCTTTTCAGTACAAAGAAGTGTGAAAACTATAGTCAGGAGATTTGAATACTGAGGCTTGATGCTTCCTGATCATGGACGACATTCTTTCAAATAAAGGCAATTGAATTCCTCAAGCAAAATTCTGGCTAGAATGAATTAATGACATTTCTGACATTGTCTTCAGTGTGCAGCATTTCAGCTCCTAACTGAAGGTATCCAGAAACAGTGACACTGAACCAAGACATAATTTAGGAAGCCATTATTGTTGGATTCTAATATAGAGATTTGCACAATATATGCCAAGATGCTTAAGTTGCTTTGTACCACTGACATTCCGTCGATCATGACATAGCTAAGCCTACAGCTTGTCGAGGTCACCAGCATGTGTGAGCTCCACTAACATCTGCATAACAGTGATTCCAGGCCCTTGCCTTTAAACAGACTCCAGAATATTTTTCAGTAAGTACTATCGTACAGTGATGCAATAGTGTCAATTATTACATCGAGGCTTTACTATACATTTTCTAAGTTTCTTGGAATAGAAGTTTGTTACATTATGTTAAGGGAAAATCCTGATAGAACTTACTGTAATTCACATTAGGACTGCATGAAACCACTATAGATGGTGGATTATAGTCTGTATCATTATCAAGAATTTGGACTGATCTCCTCTAATTCAAACTACATTTGTCTTTCAGCATTCAAGGAAAAAAAAACATCTGTGAGAATAACAAAAGGGGTAGTTTTTAGTAGCAATTGCTGCAGATATCAGTAAGTACCAGTAGAGTGTAATTACAATAATCAAACTAAAGAAAATCATTCATGCTGTTAGTAAAATAATATGCATTTTCTTATGTGAATAACTAAGGGAAAGGAATGTAACGGTACCGAACACTCCTAAGCACAGAAAATAGTATCCTGAAAGACTGTTCTAACTGAGAGTACATGCCTGTTTTAAGTGGCACCATACCATAGTGAAACATCTAATGTGCGGTTGTCTGAGTTCCTGTAGGCAGTTGGGATGCAATCAGTTGCAAACAGGTACCTGCTCACAAAGCAAACAAAGGCTACTTTAAGAGATTCAACTTTTGGAACCTGTCCTCAAATCTCTAAAAACTGCTGAGTAATATTTACATAAATACACTTATGTTGCTTTTGCCATAATTGGGATCATTTCTCCCTAACTAGAATCAAAGAGTTTAATCAACGGCAGAAGTGGTGGGTTTGCTTGGTGTATCGCTGCCTGCAGGTAACTCAATAGGGTTTTGTATTTTCTCAGGCCCGTCTTTTTCTAAAATTGTTAGTTTGAAATCTGCAGTGTTAGTACTGAATATACTGTCAGGACTTGGCCCAAAAGCTGTCCTGTAAGCATGTTCCAGATATTTAACACTGCAAATGCTCGTTGATGAAATAAACTGCCATGCAGAAACTTACTGAAGTGCAAAGCTTTGATTCATGAGGCCAGGGACCAGGCACCCTCTTTCACATTTATTTGTAGCTAGCAGTGAAATGGCATCAAATATATGAGGTGAATTGTGGGGTGAGTATGTTATCATTAGCCAAAATGCATTAAGAACTTTAAAAAGAGAATGAAAAGTACTCCAACATAAAAGGTAAGTTTCCATGCTGCTGTGTGTTGCCATGGATCTTGATTCAAAGGCCCTCTAAGAAGCATGAAGTGAATTCAGTGAGCCCTTTCAGATCTGGCTTTAGGCAGCTACTGCCAGGGAAAAGTACAGGACTTGATCTTGAATGGATAAAGGCACTTTCCTGCGAAAAGAAAGAAATCTTGGAGGAAGAGGCACTCCCATGCTTAGCATTTGCTATTACTAGAGGAAAATTTGTGGTTGAGTGTGCTCCCTTGTTTTCTCCCATTCTTAGGCAAGTAGTTTTTTCCAGCCCTCCCTAGGAAGCTTCAGCACCTCCTTCTGGATCTGGATTCCACTTCAGGATCCAAATCATTAACAGTCTACATCTTTGTTTTGTTAGTACCTTGATTTCCTGCCCTTTCTATTCTACGGACTTAAGGATAGATCTTTTAGCAATCATTTTAATAACCATCACTTTGCTAATGAAGGCTATGTTATGCCTTTGCTAAAGTAAAGAGATATTGTTTTCAGCTAGCTATGCTCCTTATTTTAGAGCTATTAGAGAATTTCAAGGAGCATTATTATTACTGAGAGAGTATTATTGATGTTATTCCCTGATGCATTGAACAGATATCAGTAAGACAAAAGTTTGTTTTTGTAAAGGTTGATAATATAGATTTATGTCAAAGTTCACGGCACAGCTACATGAGTCAAAGCATAGGCTTCTGCCTTTACTGTAAAATGAAGATTAATTTATATTTTAATTGTTCTGTCTTATAATTTTAAAAGTTTGGAATTTCTTTAGTTAAACCTTGCTGTTCAGATGAGACTGTGCCAGGATTTTCCTAGCAGTATATAAATGGTGAGAATCACTAACCTTAGAGAATTAAAGAACAGAATTGTTTATACATCAGTAGCAACTTAGTCCTATTCCATTCAGGAATTAGTTTGTGTCTTTCTAGTCTAAGATTACAAATAATTTGAATTTATTTTAATGTACACCGGGAACTAGGAAGTTAAAAATATCTGTGATTTATGGAATTAATGTATCATTTGACATAATAATAATTACATGGCACAGTACCTCCACTACATGTAAACAGGGTACCAATAATACTGTAAAGTAAAATTCACAACTTAGAAAATGCCAAAGCACAATATCTATATACAGTTTCACAATGATGGGCTGTTTTCTTCCCTGAATTTAAGGCTAGAATTTTGTTACCAACTTACACTATAAAAAACTCTTGAACTTTAAATGAATCTCAAGTACTGCAGTATGTAGGTCAAGGGCAGTACAATTTGCTTTCATCATTGACTTTTCCCAAGAAAACAGGAAAAATAATAATAAAAAAACCCATTAAAACCCCTCAGACCTCTGGAGATAATATTAAGTCACGCAAATGCCTGTTTTTCTGAATGCTTAATTGATTATATTGATGCTTCTCTACACCGAGGAAAACTACCTGAAGCAATGAAATGTCTCTGCCGTTCCTATCAAAACACATGATTTGAAAACTGGAGCACATTCTTGAAGGAGTTTAGTGTAGCACAGTCTGAAAATGGTCTAAGCTCCTTTCCAGAGGCAAGAGCTTCTGAGGATGGATGGAGCAGTCTTTGCAGTGAACCCAGTGAAGACATTAGATGAGAGTCTAGCAGCAGTTTTTTTTCATTGTTGCTGGTTTTTTTGTAAGGACAAAGAGAAGCGGTGTATTACAAAGGTTTATAAAATGTAATGACAATGTATTAAATAATGAGTGCCATGCCATCTGTCTAATTTCAGTCAGTCACTAAAATAAAGCACAGATTTAAAAGATGAGAAGAGGCAAAAAAAGTTGTCTAGTAATATAGGCTTAGCCCAGAACAAAAGATGACAAAAGTGCATTTATATTGAAAAGCAGAATGATTAGAAGAAACTAATTTAAATTTAGGAAGTGAACATTATTCCTTCTTAATGATCCCCCTTTCTTTTAGGTATTATAACATGATTTAAGTATAATCATCAGTTTTTGAGATTAAACAGCAATAAGGAAAAAATACCAATGAAAATAAACCCTTTATTTCAATATCTAGGTTTACTGTTTCAATTTTAACAGAGTTTTGGAAAATGATAATATTTTACCCTTAGTGCAACGATACTTTATGTCTTTTGTGTGTTCAGCTGCCTATTCATTAGCTGAAATGTTCACTTTTCCTGGCAACTAAGTGGATTGTGTACTGCAATTAAAAAGTTTTTGATGGAAACATGTTTTTGCATGGTTTCCATTACACAGTCAATTTTCCATCCTGATATGATGCCCAGATTATAGTTTTTTACTAAACTCTCTCTGCATTACTGCCTGCCCTTCGACCATTTTTTTCACGTGGTTTGATAGCCCAATGAACATGTTTTTTGCCCCATTGCTAATAAAATACCTGTGTTGACAGTGCAGGGTCTTACAATTTGTCTGGGTTTGTTGTGGCCTCAGATGATTTTACCCTGTTTCAGTAATTGTCTAGTGGTCAAGTGTTTATTGCCTAACCTGTTTGAGCTTAACCTCTGGAAATATCACGTATGGTACAGGCCTGACAAACATACGTAGCCAATGTGTAACAAGCAACAACCTTTATGCCATTTGGGGCTGAAGGAGGTTATCGTGCAATTTTCAAAGTAGCTAGCAAAGAGTAAGAAGGAAGCAGGCTGTGATAAGAAAACATAAAGATAGCTTTCCAAGTGGACCCTCAGACTCCCATGAACATCATTGTCCTCCCAACAAAGGACTCAAGATGCTGCTGAAACACCACACCCCTCAAATTCCCCTCCATCTCTCTCCCAGTCTGCTTGAGGAAGGCTGAAACTGCCAGTGTTAGGTTCCAAGAAGCACTGGAAGGGTAAACATAACACCAGACAAAATGGGTGGCTAATAGGAAGATTTTTTTTTGGTACAAAAATCTGCAGTGCATTAGATGGTTGGGAATAGTCAGCAGAGATTTACTATTTGTAAATAAGGCCTGACTGACCTGACTGCTTTCTGTGACAAAATGCCTGGATTTTCAGATTACAGGACAGCAGTGGATGTGATTTTCTTTGATTTTATCAAGGCTTTCAACATTGTCTCCCACAATACTCTCATATCCAAGTTGGGATGTTACAGTCTGGATGGGTGGACAACTAAATTGTAAAAAAAACAGGTTGGGTGGTTGGGCTCAGAGAGTTAGCAGGCTGGACTCTACCTGATAAAGAACTGACAAGTGGGGTACCATAGGGGTCTGTCTGGGACACACCCCATTTAATATGTACCAATGACTGGGAGGAGATGATGCAATGTGCCCTCATCAAGTCTGCAGATGATACCAAACTGGGAGGATCAACCAATACGCTCAATGTCTGGGTTACCATCCAGAGGGACCTAGACAGGCTGGAGGATAGGACCAACAAGGAACATTTTGAAAGTCAGCAAGGACGAATGCAAAGTCCTACACCTGGGAAAGAAAGAAGAGCCCCTGGCAACAGGAAAGGCTGGGGACTGGAGGGAGCAGTTCTGCAGAAAAAGAGCTGGGGCACAGCAAGCTGAACAGGAACCAGTCTGCAACAAAGAAAGTCAATGGCATCCTGGGCTGTATTCCCTTCTAGTCAGCGCTGTCTAGACCACATCTAGAGTACTGCATCCAGGACTGGGTACCTCCAATACAAAAAAGATACTGATAAACTGGAGCAAGTTTAACAGAGGGCCACCAAGCTGGTCAGGGCTGGAGCACTTGCCATATGAGGAGTCGCTGAGGGAAGTGGGCTTCTTCGGTGAGGGAAGTGGCTACAGGGGACCTAAAACCAGCTGGTCAGTACTTACAAGGAGGCCATGAAGAAAATGGAGTCACGCTTTTCACAGCATTGCCTGGTTGGAGGAAGAGACACAGTGGGCATGTATTGACACAGGAGAGGCTCCAGCTGGGAATGAGAAGCTATTTCCCCATGAGAACAGTCAATCAGTGGAACAGGTTGCCAGAGAGGTAGTGCAGTCTCCATCCTTGGAGATTTTCAAGACCTGACTGGATAAAGCCCTGAGGAACCTGGACTGATCTTATTGCTCACCCTGCTTGCAGGGAGTTGGATGAGAGACCCTGAGTTTCCTTCCACCCGGAGTTATCTATAATTAGCAGCAATGCACAATTTACTGTTATTTGTTGAAGAGTTATTTTCTCCTTTGATAGCTTTGCATCATGTCAAAGGGACCAGTTTTGCCACTCTTAATAATTAAGAAACTTGCAGAGTACCTTTCTGAAATCTATAAAACAGCTCATGGATAAAACTGATCAAACTAATGAAACATAACATTCTTAGGAGTTTTTAATGATGACCAGTTTTATCAAAATATTTAATTCTGTATTTCTAGTTTGATTTCTTTTCATGCTGAAAGTCTCAGGATAGACATATAGTTAATTATTAGGTGATTTCAGTATCTTAATTAACTATTATATTTAATTGTGCTTACATAAAGCTCAATAAATGACTCAAGACAAACAAACCTTCTCTAATAGATAAGTGGACGTTGACATAATTGTGCGTTAATAATGTTGTTAATTATATTTTGCACAGCAGTAACATCCCTAGACACCGGTCAGGATAAGGGCTTATATTGTGCTAGGCAGCAAACAAACAGAATGCTTCTTATCCTGCACTTGTTTGGCATTGTGGGAGATGTAGTTTCACTGAAGGACAACGCTGGAGATTTAAAACATGGATTCTTATGTGCTTAGTCTTCAACTCCCATAAGGGGTTGTCAAAAATACCAAAAGATGGTTTAATGGTTTAAAAGGGAATTGACATCTGAAAAAAATGTCATGCCATTTCAGTGGAGGAAGGTGGTTTGGTATGGATTGGTTGGTTTGTTGTTTTTTTTCCTTTTTCCAGTGAGAACTGAAAAATTTCAACAAAATGGGAAATTACTTAAAGCAGGAAATTTATTACAGAAAAAAATAGTTTTGAAAAGAGTTTTTCACTTTTGCCTTATAACTAAATTCTGGAAGGTGGAATGGGAGAGGTGAGGTGTAACACCTGTACTAATCCTCAGCGTGAAGCTCCTGATGTTAGTGTGCACAAGAACAGAGAAACACTGAAAAATAAAAAGAAAAATGTTATTGCAACTTAAGTGTAATCTACAAAATCATGTGTAACTGTCATCTTCCCTTTCTGCATGGAACTAAGGGGCAGATCCTATCTATGCTGAATACAATTTAATCTGCTAGCAGTGGATAAAAATACACAATACAATTGTGTTTTGTGCAGACTTAGAAAACTCCATGGGAATGCAGCAGGTGTCATACACATAATAACAGATGTGCACTTAGTTGAAAGTAAATACTGTCTTTTCCAAACATCAAATTGTTTCTAGAGGCCAGAAGTCAGCCAGATGAGCCCTAAGAGTGTCCATTCTTCTTACCTTCTGTATGTTTCACAGCCATCCTTCTCCTGTTCATTATAGTTTTCACCCCCCTCTAAATATTTGGAAAAGGTGGCAAAGACAAATGAAAAACATGCTATATTCAGCAAGCATTGTAAAGCACTCCATGAGGTGTAAAGCTGTAAAGTTGTACTAACACAGAGTGAAAAAGATGAGTTTTCTTATACGGAGATGGAAGAAAAAATTATTGCCTGTAATTAGTTTTGAGGCTGTACTTTGACAGGCACATAAATCAGCATATTCACTGGAAACAGATGTCTATTCTTACCTCCTTTAGGCCCCCAACCTTTTATTCTCACTCTCTCACAACATATTTAATACTAATACAATGTTATACTTGGTTATTTTTCAAAAGGGCCGGTGCTTGAGCTGATTTACAGCATGCTTTCATAAATGTTTATGCTGGCCTAGTGTGAGGAGGAGGGAGACCAGAACAGGATGATGAAGACAAGGTGAAGACAGAGCCTCTTTTTACCAGGCACAGTAGAAAAATAAATACACATCAAAACTACAGACCGGCAGTGAAAACTTGGAAGTATGTCACAATTCAGGACCAAATAGTATGCAGATCATAGCAAAGAGCTGAAGTATGGTTTTATTTCCTTAGAGGAGTTTGTTGAAGTGTTGCTGCAGTTATTTTGTATATTGTGATACTGGCCTCCAGAACTACTGCTCCTTCCCATTCCTTCCTTACAGCTGTGTCCACTACCATACCATGGGGCACTGTGGTGAGAAACAGATATGAATTACAGTCATCTGACAGGAAACGAAAAATGGCTCTGTTTTATTTTTTATAGCCAAATCAGTTCCTCGCTGTATGCTGCAAAGTGGACCCACAAAGGGCTGTGTTGGCATAACCGAGGGTCCTGTATTGGGCCACAGAATGGGCAAGCACAATTTGATAGGCCTAAAACCCAGCTCTTCAAAAGTAGGTTGACTACAAAAATTTATTTACTCCCAGTATGTGAATCTCTTGCTTTCTTATCAGGTGAAAGGGACTGGGAATGAATGTATGAAAAGAAGCTGGATTTATGGAAGGTGTTACAAGAAGCAAGAAAATATGCTTAGATGGCAGGGCTTGTATGGTGTTTTAATAGATTTACAATGCCAGCCTTGTAAATTGAAATCTCCTCCATTAGATTTTATATTAGGATTAAAAAGAAAAAGAAATGTATTCATAACAGTCTTAATAACAATCTGAAAAAGTGTATTTCATTGCAAGTAACTCTTATATTGAAATCAATGCTAAAATAATGGAAAAATGTGTGGTTTATTTCATTTTTATCTGCTAAATTTAAGGATTAATTTAAATTACTCTTGCATGAAAATGTGGAAACTATAAAAATATTGCTATTCAATAATTTATTGTAAGGCTCTGCTATCTTAAAGTCTCCCAGATACTGTCTAGATAAATATTCCACTTGTGTGTGGAGTATTGATCTTGGAGAAGTCGATGTGTTTTCATCAACAGAAGATCCACAGCTAGTCTAGTGGCTTCTTGCAAAACAAAAGTAATTTGAGTGGAAGATTGTAATTAATATGTACTGCTCAATTTTACTCACTTAAAGACAGAATTCTTGGTCTTTGTTTTCTGTGGGATGCAAATGTGTAATCAATTTCTCTATTTCTTTGTCTGGGTCATCCATGTAACTCTAAGAAAACTAAACAACTTCTATAGATATATAGTGTGGCCACATCACACATTAAACAAACTTTGCTGCCTTTTTTACTATATTACTCTAAGTGTGAGCTCTATGGTAACAAACAGATTCTAACGACACTAAGGTAGCTTTATGCCTACAATGAAAAAAACAGTATTTTATATTACCAAGACAGTTTTTTAAACCTCATGAATACATTGCAAGTTATTTTGCATGTCCAGGCTAATCTTTTGCCACAATATCTGAGTAATGTGGGCCCCAGCCTGATGAGTGGTTAGCTAACCTAATGATTCTCTATAAATTTATATATATAATTTTAAGTATGCATAAATGGTGTATATATATATACACCACATTAGTGTAGGTGGTGGCAGTTAGCATGTACTCTGTGTTCACCAAGGGCTCAGAGCTGAATAGCTTGTGCACTGTAAATTTGCTTGTTAGTTCAGTGGTTCTTTTCCTTTCCTATATTTAATTTTGTGACTCCCCCTTACCCCCAGCTCTGACAGCACCTAACATGGTCCCAACCTCTGCTCAGTCCTCTGGGGTCAGGAGTGAGGATGTGGTAACAGACAGACATCCCCATCCTGTGGGGAAAGGAGTGGGAGAGAGATGAGTTGATTGATTGTCACTGCCACTGCTGCAGCACTGCCTTGCAGCTGTAAACTCTGTCAGCCAGCTGTCCTGAACAGAGCTGCCCTTTCTTTCCCTCTCAGCACTGGGTTGCAACATCTCCCCTCTTGCTTTGCTTTTCTCCACCTCTTCTTATGCAGCCCAGGCTCTGAGAAGCACCCTTGTCTTCATAGCCTTCTGGCAGGCTACCAGGAACAGAGCACATCTGGCATCACCATCATCCCACTCCCCAAAGAAAAACTCTTCTCTTTTTGCCCATAATATATCCTTGGGAGAAAGGCGTTCTCCAGCAGGAAGATATCTGGCTGCACATTAACCTCCCCAAAAGATGAGTTTCTAAACTCACTTAAGAACTGATAATAGCTGTAGGAAGCATTTTCCCCTGATGTTTGAAATGTTATGTGAGCTAAGGGGATCCACACAGTAAGTGATGTAGCTCTCTAGCCCATTCTCCAAATACCCTACAGAGGCTGTGTAGGTGGTACTGAGTACCACAGCAGTGGGTGTGGATGACACGACTAACCAGGAATGTCTGGCATTCAACAGTGTATTGGGGAACATACTTGAACCACAATCATCCCTAGGAGTTTATCATAGTTATTTTCCCACAGCACTGGAATTAGTCAGAATAAACCATAAGTGAATGCATTATAATATAACTATGAAGCTTCCTAGCTCATTTATTCAGATTTTCTCATGAATTTGTGGATTTTTAAAGCCAGAAGACATGATTAATTCACTTGATCCCTTATATGTCACCCACCATAGAAATTTCTTCTGTTACTCTTTTGCTGAGACCAATAGCATGTTGCTGGCTGAAGAATAGCTTCTGGAAAGGATCTTGTCATCAGTTTCCAGGAACAAAAAATGGAGAATCGAACCACTTCCCTTACCTGTAAAGGTAGGAGAAAATTTTAATCTGAATTTCTTGGGCTTTAGTCAGCAAGCCCTTTTCTGCTGGATCAAAATTCATTTCAAATGTAGTATGTACTTTCTAAGAAACTGCTTACTTGCTGAAATCAAACAGAATAATCAGATTAAGCTACATGGTTGTTTAATTGTAATGCATTTTCTCTTTTCTATGGCTTCCTTTTATACCTTTCTCATTTTTCCACTTTTATTAAAAATATGGTGAACAGAACTGTAATACTAGCTTTATCAGTGATTGCCACTTTTTCTGAAGATGAAACATTATGTCCCTTCCTTTTTCAATTATTATCCTGTGCTTATATTCAAAGATTCCATTATTTTTTTGGCTTCTGCAAGGCACTGGATCATACTAGTTCACTTAGTCACTGCAATGTATGCATCATCTCGAAGTTAGTAACCTTTTTAATATCTACTTTTTAGTCATTCCTTGTATAATCTCGAGCTTTGTTGCATTAAGGCAACTTAACTGGGCCTAACCTACAAAGAGATTCAGATCACTCTGTGTAACTGCTCTGTCATCATTATTTGCCACTCTTAATTCCTCAGGCATATTCATACCTCGTTATGGAATATGTTGCAGAGATTTCCCAGCTATCCTCAAATGGCTTGCTTCAAAATCAGAAGCTAAACAGACATTCTCAGACTGACCGTATGCCCAAGCTAATAATCTCTGCTGGGATGCAAGCATGACCTTGAAATTTGCTGGAATTAATGGAGAAATGGAAAGAAAAAAGATGAACAAGATGAACATTGAGAGAACAAGCCTTTTGTGCTTGTTTTTATAAGAACAGCACTAAAATCTTATGAATAGGTATAAAATCCTGTAGTTTTAAAGTCCATTTTATGTGTTCATAAATGAAGTAGTAATTTTGCTGTAAAGGAACATTTAAATTTTAACTGCCTCATAACAGCAAGATCTAGAACAGTTTCCCTGCACAAATACTGCTAAATATTTTTTCCCATCTCCTGAAATGGATCAAGATCATTATGCTTTTGCCATTTTTTTAAAAATTTTTTTTATTTAATAGGTAGGCTGTAACTCGGGGGAGATGAGAAAGAAATGATAAAGTCCTGTGAAAATAATAGATGGTTTTTATTCCTAGATACACTAAAAAGTTTTATAGTGTTTTAGAAAGGTGCAGAAAATTGGATCAGATGAATTGCTCCTTCTAGAGTGGATCCAGATTAGGAAATAATTGCCTCCAGCTTCTTGTTGCTTCCCCACAAGAAAGTATTGCTCACTGTGGTCTGCCATCAGGGCTTCTCCTTAATCTCATGTTTGGTGTCTCAGCCAGTTTATTAATTTGGACACAGAATCACTCTGAGAATGGCTGATTAACTTCTGATTTTGAAGCAAGTCATTCATTGCTTGCTGATGAATCTCTGCACCATATTCTGCTATCCAGCATAAATATACTTCAAGGTTGAACAGTGGCAGATGTTGATGAAGATGGAGGGGCCATATAAAGTGATGTACTTCTGGTTAGTTTATATGTCTGTTCTCAGTACAGTGTTTTGAGAGAACCAAGGTGCAGTTGCACACACAGACATGCAGTGGATTTCAGGAGATAGGGACATTGGATTGTGACAGAGAAACAGTAGTAAGCAGCTGGGGCAGAAATATCTTAACTGATATAGTTTATTATCAGAACAGTATGTCCTTAAGCATTGTCTACATCAAGATCCATTTCTTTGTACACTCATGCTAGTGTAACTAAGCTAGCACACTGATAATCTGGTAGCAGTTATTTCAGTAAAAAAATTTTCTTATGCCAGTTTCAGAGATCAAGATGACTAATAACAGTAGAAGTACAGATATATTGATGCAATTATATATACATTAGGGCATTTATGGAGATAGTTAAGTTGTTTAAAATACAGTATCTCTAGCAAGTATAGCTATACTGGTAGAAATGCTGGTAAAATGTATAACAATATACCTAGGATAGCTAGGAAATTGAAATGCCGATGAAAGAACCCACTTGGTAAAATTCATCTGGGCAAAAAACCTGCAGAAGACTGTGCATCTCTGAAGCTCCAGTTAAACTTGTAAAACGAGGGTCTAATAGAAACTGCACAGTGAAAGTTTTGTGAGTTTCCTTTGAAATTCACTCATTTTAAACATAACGGGAAGAAACTATTTTATTCATATGCTTGTGGAGGACAAGAGTAAGGTTCTGCACTAACATAGAAATCAGCTGAGAGGATGGTACTTGATGGACTGCTTGTTTGCAGTACACTACCAGATGATGATGACTCAATTATTTCAAGCTGTTACCAAAACATCCAAATGTGAAGCAAGGACATATAAACAGAAGTAAAGCCTATATGAGAAAAACTTTCTAACAGTAAGTTTGGTGGAGCACTAAGATCTGAGGTATCTGCAATTGTCATACTGATGAGGTTGAAGAATACAGACAAACGTCTGTGCAGCATTACAGACGTACAGCTGCTTCTGCCTCAGAGCGGAGGGAAGGACCCGATGATTTGTGGAAGGGTCTTTCATTCCTGTTTTACTGAGGTCCCCACTATTCTATACAGTTATCATCTTTTGCTGCTTATGTCTTATATGTTCCTATTTGTCTGGATTTGTTTCATTTATCATCTGTGGACTTTGCACAGTCCCCTACACTGAGATCCATGGATGCAGTCAGAGCAATGATCTCCAGATGGACCAGGCTCAGCCCTGCAGAGAGACTGTCACAACATGGTCTCTGGGCTCCCTCTACCCACACACCTCAGCACAGTTGGGATGTTAATCTCTGAAAGTGAAAGAGCCCAGCTGTCATGTGGCAGAAAGGAGAACAGATAAACTCAAAGACACCTCCAATGTACTTAAGCACAGGAGACCTCATTGAAACCCCATTGCACTAAGTGGAAATGGAGTTCAGTAAGGCTGGGCCAAGTCCATAATGCCTTTTTTGGTGATGAAGGAAGAAAGCTGTCCTCTGCTTTGTCTTGGTGAGGTAGTTTTCATCACAACTACCATTTCTTTTTGATGCTGTATTTCTAGAATATGGAAACTCAGCACAGAATCATGCCTTTCTCCTCCTTAGCCAAAACTCAGTACATATGTGCCGGGAAAGCTCAGTACTTTGATCTCTTTTTTGTTGTTGTTTTGTGGGTACCTTTCACCCTAACAGCAAAGACTAGACCTGGTCTGATGCTAAGCTATGATTAAATAGACTCCCTGCCACTCAGTTCCTTTCCATAACCCTAACTCTTACCAACAGCATAATATAAATAATCTTAGATTCAGTCTCTAAAGCAGCAGCCTGAAGGGGATCATGCCTAACATATTGCGTAGTTAGTGAAACAGGCATTCACCACTTGGGACTGTAAATGTCTTCTTAGGCTGCATGAAGCAGTCTAGACAGTGGTGTTCTGCATAAAATAGTCTGGGCAGTAGTCTCAAAAGATGTTTTTCAATGCAGCTGTGTCTACTGATAAAATACCTTTAGAAACGGATGTGCTCTGTAGTTCTCGTCAGGATAATACTGACTTTAAATGCACCTTCTTCATCAGTTCAGAAAAGAAAATACTCATGTATTAGGAATAGAAGAGAAAAAAAATGTTGATCTATACTTTTCCTTAAGGCTCTGTGCCTCTAAGTTAACATGCCTCTCAAAGTATAGCAATTTCCCAATAGTTTGATTGAATACAATTGATGTTTCCCCCTCACTCCCCCTTCATTCCATCATTTATTCCCTTAATGTTTCACAAAATTTTTACCTGTCTGCAATTTTATATGAATGCCATTTATAATAATTACATGCCAAATGGGTGACATTAGAACTTCAATAATGGATTTGTTCTGCGTGCACCATCGTGAGATGATACCAGGTGGGATTAAAGAGAAAACTCTGTATTAAAGTAACATTAAGTGTCTAAAAGACTGACAAAAACATGTTAGATAGTTGCATGGCTTCCTGTGTACCACAAGCCAGTTGTGCCTTGCCTATTACACACATGCACACAGATTAACCCAGCCTTTTTCTTTTTCTGTAGAGTTCATAATAATTTCAGTGAGTGCCAATAACTTCCTCTGCCTTTTTTATTTGGAGGTAGGAAAGCCTGTCATTCCGTTAAAGTAAATGCAAATTTCACTCCAACTGATATTAAAGTAACACAAGGTAGAATTTGTTTCTCAGGTGGAAGAAATTGTGATCAACCAATCTCACATTATTTGGAGGTTGCCTTCGAGGAACTTCTGAAGTTAGAGTGTACCTTGGCAATGTGAAAGAGACAGCTATGTTTAAAACAATAAAGCTTGTTCCCAGATACAGGATCAGATTAGTAAAGATGCAAGTTGGCTGAAGTGTGCACAACACAGATGTGATCTTGATATGCTCATTATTTATCTATGCAGAAGCGTTCAATTAAATGTACATAAAGATGTGCACTGAAATGTGTATACGTTGTGAAATTTGGCCAATGGCATCTGTATTCTGCAAACTATGGAAAAATTCCAATGTCCCATTCAGGTCTGATGTTACATGGCTTAAATATTCAGAAGGATCCTATTTATTTCAGTTGAGTCTGTTAAGATTATGCTCAGAGCTCAGGTAAGGAGACAGTGATATTTAAAAGAGGATTGACAGTGGTTAGGCACCTGCGTTGCTGACACCAACCTGTCACTCTGACCGCTCTTTTCTCATTGAGTATTCACATTGCTGAACTCCTGCTTCTGCTTGGCTTCCCCAAGGAGCTACTGGGAGACATACAGGTTTCTCAAAGGGCAATTCAGAGATGGACCCAAATATGAAATGCCTATGTAGAATATCCTATGAATTAAGCATCCCAGGGAGATTTTAGGTATACCTTACTTAGCTTCAGGTATTTCCATTCTGTCTCTGTCTTTTCTGTTGCTTTTTCTTTCACTCACATTATTCACTTGGCAAACATGGATGCATTTGTTTCCTTGCTTTGTTTGTTCTTTCAACACATGCTGGGATTCCTGTCCACGCAACTAGTCTTCTACATGCTATAAGAATATGCATGTGTAATAAAAGCTAAATAGAAGATAATGATCATGGGACTGGTCAGGTCCACGAGGAAGATTGTAAGTGGGCAAAAACTGTCAGAAAGAAGACATATATATTTTGATATAATGTTCCATCACACTTAATTCTTATCATTCATCCCAAGCTATGTGCTCACTTGCCCTGAAGAAGCCTTTAAGACTAAACACTAGGCATAGAAGACTGTAAGACTTGTCATACTTGGTCACACCTACAACCTACCTACTTCAGTGTCCAAAGCAGGCAGCAGTGCCCAGCATTCCATGATGGAGGAAAGTATCTAGAGCATGAAACTGTAATTTTAATTACAGCCCTGGATATGTGTATATGACGTAGAATGAGTGGTTTGTAATGCCATAAACAAGATGTGTAGTGTAGATTGGCTCAGAGGAAGGGTGGAATTACCGCTGTATTTATGCTCCAGGTTTAGGAAGGAGAGATGACTGGTGAGATAGCAGCTGTGAAGGATCTCAGGGTTGCATTGAAATGCCAACTATATATGAGTCAGCAGTGCAATGCTATCACAAAAAATAGTTTATTTTCTTCTGGTAAGTATTGACAGGGGAGCTGATATGTGAGAGGTTGGAGAACTAGTAAAATATCACCTGAAATGCTGTGTCCAGTTTCTGTGTACCATGCTTTAACTTCTGAGAAACAACTTTGACAGTCTGAAAGACATCAACAAAAAATAAAATTGCTAGCAAAAACATAACCTGTGAAGAAATCTTGAAGCAATTGCAGTAGTTTATGTCATGGAGGCTCACAGAATCAAATTAGGCAGGTGATAGATTGAAAAATAAACTTTATGTAAACCAAAATTGTTTAGCAGAAAACTAACTAGAAATGAGACTCATCAAAATTGTTCAACACTCCGACAACATCAGTAAACCACAGGTTCAGGATGGCGTACGAGGGATTAATACTGCACAGCCGGCTTTAGAAATGCGGATCCAAAATGTGCACAATCACTCAGCTATAAGATGAGGGCTCTCAACCTCGAGGAGTTTCCTTGGGTGGCGTCCCGACCCAAGGGGAGAGTGCCCGACTGCAGACCCGCTGCTCCAAGGAGGACCAGCTCAACCTGCCCTCCGGCGAGGCTCCATTTATACCCTAGTCGAATCTGATCTGTGGTCAATTCTGATTGGCTGAGGGCCTTGACTTTCTTACTCCTCGCCCAAGGTATATACGTGACCATAATTACTGGCCCAAAGTGTGTATGTGACAGTCAGCACTCACCACAATAAAGGCGCGAAAGCAAGGGCACGAAAAGTAAGGATGCAGCGGTCTTAATGCCCCCAGTCTTTGTCAGGGCGGGTGCCCCTGCCACAGTTTAATCTAGGCAAGAGAAAACATGTGAAGGAATGAAACTATAATATTCTAATGCATAAAACACAGTTATTAAAACAATGCTTAACTGTTTTTCATTATCACCAGAGACAAAAAATAAACCCATTTGTCTTGGTAAAAATCTGCTTCTCTCTGTGGTTTGAATGATTTCTTGAAAATTCTCTGAGCCCTAATTTTCTATATCGCTGTGCTGGGGGTATAGGGGCTGGAGGTTGGGGAGATGAGAGGAGTTTGTAAGCACTTTATTAGTCATAGGGATTTGTCCTTCCTGCAAGGTACACATATTGTTTTTTTCCATTAGTGTTACCATTGAACCATGAAGAAAAAGCTCCCAATACATGTTTTGGGTTTCTAAGTCCACTGGAAGATTAATCATAACTAAGGAATTTTATTATTACCATGGCTTTATCTTAGAGATTGAACAACTTTAAGTAATCTTTTTGCATTGAGTTTACCGTGAGAACAGTGACCAATGCTTTGTACATTTGACAGAAATTCTTTTTGGAGAAGACTTTTCTGTGTGATACAAATCTTTCATGTAACTTTTCTAGGCTAACAAATGTATTTGCTGTAGGGACAGATGGATTAGGGTTATCATAAGTTTAGCTATATCTGGGTTTATGGACTAATAGTCCTCTCTGTCTGCATTTATGGTTTAATAGCCAAAAAACTGGGTAGTAAAAAAGACCAGTGGTCAATAAGTCTATAGATTGAGGGGGACAGCTGTGACTGAGAGGGAGGTTACCAGATACTGAGGCTCTGATTTGAGTGCCTGGAGCAAAAAGGCTGTGAGACTGTGGGTGGAGAGATGTGGTATTAGAGGACAAGACGTGTGGAAGACCATCAGGAAGAAGTGAAGCAGCACAAGAATGAGAGGAGGTGTGCATAAGACATGTGGTGCATAAGGTGAGAAATGGGCTTAGGCTCCCAAAGAAACACCCACCACCACCACTGCCCTGGTGCCTGAACCTGAGGCCCTGGTGGGAACATATGTGGGATTGCCTCATCGTTCCCTCCTTTAAAGGAATATTGACCCCAACATTTAGGTAAACAGATAACTAAGAGTAAGCACCTTTATGCATATTTTAAATACACAGCCTGACTTTCAAAGATGCTGGTAATGCACAGTGGTTTTTTTTGAAACTGATGATGTTTAAAATCATAAAGGAATCTAGTGAATATTTTTAGCACTTGATTATTTGTTTTAGGTGTTTAAGTTTAGTCTTGTAGCAAGGACTTTAAAATAGAAATGCTCTTGAGCGAAGCTTCTGTTCCTAATGAATGCCACAGCTATATTTGCATTTAATTTAATGCACATGCTGACTCTCTGAAGCTGAGACACTATGTCTATATTTTCTTGAATCTGAGACATCTCAGGTGACATTATTTCTGAGCACACTGATGTTGAAGTGGCATGGATGGTATCTTACACAGTTTTCCTCTAGAACCAGGTCAAGCCTTCTCAGCATTACAAGCAAACCTGAGTTTTGCAATGTTACAGCACAGAGGAGCAAGCTGACCCTGGGCTGTCAGTCCCATCACAGGTAATGAAACTTTAGGGTGTTTGGATAAGGGGTAGAAGATGGCTTTAGGGAGATAAGCTTGTTGCTGATATTACTATAAGGAGAATGGGGATAGTGCCTTTTCCTGCTGATGGCAGACCACCCCATCCCACTATAGCTGCCATCCTGTGCTCCCTGACTTCCTTTTCTTTTTTGACCACAGCAGTGGCAGCTGCAAACACTTCTGGCAAAAAAAGGCAATGAAGTAATTTTGTTACCTCTGTCAGCCTTGTACTTAATCACATAACTAATTTGCCTATGCCTAGAGTCAGTTTTTGTTTCCCCATTGGCCCCTACTATGAGATATGTGTGTCAGAAATGCCTCTGTACCCTAGATAATCATGAAAGTTTCAAGTAGTCTAGATTAAATTTCTATAAACTCATCCTAACATACTCTTCTTGAGGAACAGACATCTGAGATTCATCCAAGGGTTGCATATTTTTATACAGAGTTCAGTGAAGAAACTTATAGGCAACAAAATACTTAGGCTCCAAAATGCACACTACATTTGTAATAAAATCTGGATTGGAAAATTTCACTCCATTGAAACTGCTTTTTATAGCTCTCTGCTTTCTCTAGAAATATTAAAAAAAATAATGTTAGAGGTAAGTTTAAGAATAGATTTAATCTGAGGCATTATGTTAAGGAAATGGCACAAATTTAAGTTACTTCATGTGTATTCTATGTAACATTTTTGTTGTGTCCTTAGGGCTACCTATATGCTGCAAATTACTGGAGTGTGCATTTCTGCAGGCTAGGCAGCAGTAAGGAAACTTGGAAAACTGAGTTCTACAGACATGCACAGAGTGCATTACTGTAGGCATATAATTCTATCAAATAATTATCAATTTTCATTGGAATACTTCAAAGCACTTTGCGATGATAGTTGTTTTTATGTTCGATTTTTCTATCTCCAGTGGTTGCAGTGCAACCTCCACTTTAAAAGGTGGGGGCTTAGCTGAATGATAAACATTGTGATCATAACTTCAAAGATAAATTCTCTTGAACTAGGACTGGAATTGGTTCTCTTTTCTCTCTGGCTAGAGAAAGCTGAATGTATGATGGTTAAATGGAAAAGAATTTTCAAAGCCAACCGTTCTGGCTTTTAGGACTATTTTCTTATGAAAATGAAACTTATTACAGATAATAAGAGTCCTTTTGTTTTTCTATCTGATAATTTTTGTTTTTGCAGCAGGGTGTGATAGCTCACTCTCATTTCTTAAATAATTTAGAAGGAAATTTAAACTCTACAATGGATAATTTTGGAAAGAACTAGCTTCCAAAGAGTCTTGCAACATCCTCTGTGTTCTTAAATAACTCTAGGCTGATCTATTTTCTTCTGTACTTGCTTAGCCCTTTTCATTTCTGAAGGCAGTTTTTATTGTGTTTTTTCCCCCTCATGGGAATGAGGTGATTTCCACTTTCTAAGTAACTATCCTTCATTAACAGAACTCTTCAGCTTAAATTTGTCATGTCTATGAGAATAAATTGGATTTCCCTAGAGATTTTTTCCATCTTTCTTGCTATCAATTTTAAAACTGCTGAGTTTACCCCATCATACTTGTTAGGGCTCTTTCACTTTGAGTCTCTGTCAGGAGACTCTGATCTGAAGCATTTCCTTTCTTCGCATTTTTCCATAAGTTAATCTGGCAGAACCCAGCAATGTAACTTGGCATTTTCATAATTTGGTATTTAAGTCACAGAAATAGTTTAATTCAAACTTTTGAGTGCTTCATTTGTCAGGGGTGCCCTGCAGAACATTCCGGCCATTACAGCTGTATTGTAGCTTCTACATATCTTTCTCAAGCAATTACATTCAAAGGTATTAGAAAACCACTTTCCTTTCAATGTAATTGTGATGTAAAATAGCATCTCACAAAATTGTTCATTATGTAAGATTTTCCTGGAGTGAATACAACTGCAAGGTACTTTGCAGCTCCAGGTTGCAAGCTCTAAACTTCCTTGGCTTCATCAGTGGCGGAACATCTAGCTGGCTCGTTACAGCTGCTCCCACGTATGCAGACTACTCATAGAGTAGTACTCCAAAAAGTGGTGATCAATATTCAGCCCACATAGTAGGAGATGGCTGCCTGTCCTTAGGGAGGCAGGGCTGAGAGGGAGAAAAGCGATTTCCTGAAGTGCTCACTGTATGTCACTTCTAAATATTAATGATTGTGTCAGGGTTTCATTAAAGCAATCTAGGGAGCAATCTCATTGGATCAATCCACGGAAACATCAGATGAGTGATTTCAAAGATGCAGTTTTTTAGTCTTTCAAACTTCAAAAATATGCTGTAACCTGTTTTCTGACTATTGTTATATGCTATATTTTTCTTTCTCTTATGACACATATTCTAGGAAATTATGTCAGGGCCCCGAGTGCACCTCCAAGCTCTGCAACACCCACTTCTGAGGAGTTTGGCTGCCTGTGCTCTATCTGTGGCTGTAACCCATATCATCCTGTTGGAAGATAAGCTGGGATCTACTGAGATGTTCGGCTGTCACTGGGCTGCTGGTTGACTCTGGTTTCTGTCACTGGCCTGCTCTGCTCTTCTTGTTTGAGTGCTGTGGAGCTGTCCCCGTGTCAGAGGGGATGGTGCGCTGCCTGCCTCATTGTCACCTTTGCCTTCCCCTGGGGAGCAGTCCACTCTAATAGCAGTTTATTCATTTGTTTTCATCATTATAATTCCACTAAGGTCAATAGACATACTCAGGGTATCAGAAGCAGTTCAGGGTAGCTTAAGGTTAAATCTGGACATGCTTGTCCATCCATAGTGATGTAAATTAATTCACTATTCCAAAAGACAGGATGGCACATGGTGAGTTGAAAGTAAAATGACCATTGGCTTGGGTCAGTCTGAACTCTCCTTTGTGGAATGAGTGTGGACAGCGGTTACTTTTGTCTTGAAAAGGAATTGATTGTCAAAAAATCCTGCAATTCAGTCTTCTCATTATGTGCCTTTCTGACTTTAAAGCATGGTAAGAAAACTGCTAATGTATTGTCAATGATATCTTCAATTCTATTTTTGTTTATCTTTTTATTGTATTCAGTAAAACATGAAAGTGGCATTAACTTCAACGATATGCAAATAGTAAGTGATCCTTCCTACTTGGTATTCCTGATGAACAGGAAATTATACTAACAACTTTCATTATTCTATTCATTTATTATTGGAGAATAATTAGAAGTGAATGACTGTTAAAAGTTTTTTTCTTTTGCAAAAATGAGGCTTTCATCTTTTTTTGCCACATTTATTTTCAACAGTATCTGCCTTTGTAGCTTTTTCTCACACAAAGTGATCCTTCCTACTTGGTATTCCTGATGAACAGGAAATTATACTAACAACTTTCATTATTCTATTCATTTATTATTGGAGAATAATTAGAAGTGAATGACTGTTAAAAGTTTTTTTCTTTTGCAAAAATGAGGCTTTCATCTTTTTTTGCCACATTTATTTTCAACAGTATCTGCCTTTGTAGTTTTTTCTCACACACTTTCCCTCCACCATTGCTCACAATGGAGTTTGAACATTAAAAATTTGAGAAAATAGTAAGAGAAGTCTTTCCAAATTCTTTCTGCTCAGTGTTCAGTGCCTTTGATACAAGTTACCATATTCTCTAACAGATCTGGAACTAGAAGAAAATGGAAGAAACCTTTATTGGAACTGTAAAGCATTATTTTGCCTCCATTTTGTGCTCTCTGACCTGCAGTTTGGTCAGTAGCATGCTGAAGGTCAACTGCATAACACATTTTTCCATGGGCCATATAATACATTTATATGGTCTGATTAGTATTAATCAGCCCTCTAGGGGTCATGTCTATTCTCTTATTTGTTCTGTAACCTAATGAGGGGAAAAATGTCCTGGATGGATGTTTGAAGACTATATGGAATATGAAGGAATACAGTCCAGTTACTCTTAACTCATGTGTTTAACTTAATTTATTTTATGATCATAGAAAGCACTACATATGGAAAAATACGTGGATTTTGATGCAGTTGCCAGAGCATGGATGCCTACTTGCTTAGGTATTCTTCTTGGCTTCCAGTTAGACAGACAGACAAGGCATCTCCCATAGGTCCTGTGCCATTTGTGTCAGTCCTGCTGGATATCTTGGATATTTTGCGCTATAGGCACATATGTTTGGGCATGTGAACTGAACTCATCTCTTTAATGACAATAATGGGATATTGACTCCTACAACTCCATGCAGACACCTAAATGTAAATGTCTCAGTTTGGAGCTGAATTTCATCCTCAAACTCACCTGCTCAGAGATTCTTCTAGATCTTTTGAAAGATCTCTTTTTTCCTTCTTTACTACAGAAAGCCTCATTTTACCTTAGTGGTGTATAACTGAGGCGTAAAAACTTGCTTGCAAACATTCATAACTAGTCCTGGGGCAGGATGGCACCTATACTCCATCTGGATTTCAAGGGGACCAACAATGACTAATCTACCTGACATCTCAGGCATACTGGAAGGCACCTCCATGTGTGATAGATTTGTCAACTAAAATCTAATCTGTTGCATGTGTAAATGTTACTTGTCTAGGATGATTAGAGGCATCCATAGCCAAATACTTTTTTATTGTTTCTGTGGACAAAACTATTGACTTATGACCATTTTTCACTGTTACATTCTGCGTGTCTACGGACTAAAATTATCACTTGATGCTAAGGTGGCATTTATGCTGGGAAATATGTAAAGCTGGGGCACTGGCTCTGATTCTGAGACCACTTGGTAAAGTCTGGCTACCTCCTTGCTATTAAACCCTCTTAGCTTCCAATTCAGGGTGGCCACATCCAAACTGTGTATTGGAAGTGGACCTTGAATTCACAAGCTGTGCCTGTGAATTGTTTGGAAAGAGTGCTAATTCACCTAGGCTAAAAGTGTGCCAGGAACCACTGTAACAACTTAAGAGTACTACAAATGATAGCCTTTCAGTGCCCAGCTCTGCCTTGGAGTTGTTCATTTACTAGTGTACATGTCTCTGGAGTATTAAGGAGACTATTGGAAGGACTGTATGGAATTTATAAGCATGTCTCATAAGGAAGCTTTTGACAACCAGAAGTTAAGGCATTCACCACAGAAAATTATCAAAGCTCTTTTCAGGTGCAAATATTCTGTTTGATATTTTGCGTCTATATATCTCATTTCACCCTAGAGAATCATACAACAGTCAGCAAACTTCGTACTGAAATAGCACAGTGCCCATCAAAGAGGAGTAGTCTGTTCTAGAGTGGAATGTGACAGCTGTTTACCAGGGAAAATAGCATTGCAGATCTCTGTAACACTGGGACCAGGGAAGAATCCTGCATGCAAGGGAAAATGCAAAGAGGCTGTAAGGAGGTAAGAGGACCTCAACAAATCTGAGGTTATTTAGGTTGGGGAGTTAGATAAAAATCTCCCTTTGACTCTTTTGCTAATATCTCTTGTCTTTAATAAAAGCTGGTTACCTGAATGCAGCACCTTCAAGACCATCAGATCCTGAAACATCATTTTAAGGCTTAGCTGATGTAGAAATCAATTCAGTGAATCAATCCCTGATGCAAGTGCCGTCAATGTTCACTCACATATCCTATCCAAGTACTGATCAGGCCAAATCTTTGCATATGCTTCCATCTTGGAGAAGGCTTTGTGTGGGCACAGTGGTTTTCCTGCACAATGTAATTACCAAGACTCTTCAAATTGTGAACTGCAGGTCTTGTCCTCATAAGAAATTGCACTGACTTAAATAAAGGGATTATTATTAAAGGATTTAATTATATTCCTCTGTGAACACTTTTCATTCAGAAGTAGTTTATTTCAAATTTTGTAGGGGTGAAAGGAAGCATTCAGACAGGTTAATCTGAATTAGACATTGGTGGGAGTAGAGAGTGCTGACAGTAGGGTAGCAGATTATTACTCTGAAAAGGAGACAGACAGACTTTGACAATCCATGAGAGATGACCATGCCAGATAAAATGAAAAATGCATTTTCAATGTAAAGTTAGCAGCATGCAGGATGCAAGAGTTACCTCTGGCCTGATGACAAGACAGAAAATAGCCCAGAAAGCCAACTGTATCATGGACTGCCTCAAAAGAAGTGTGACCAGCAGGTCGAGGGAGGTGATTCTCCCTCTCTATTCTGCTCTCGTGAGAGCCCACCTGGAGTACTGCGTCCAGCTCTGGGGCCCCCAACATAAGAAGGACATGGACTTGTTGGAGCGAGTCCAGAGGAAAGCCACAAAAATGATCAGAGGGCTGGAGCACCTCACCTGTGAAGACAGGCTGAGAGAGTTGGGGTTGTTCAGCCTGGAGAAGAGAAGGCTCCGGGGAGACCTTATTGTGGCCTTTCAATACTTCAAGGGGGCTTATAAGAAAGATGGGGACAGACTTTTTAGCAGGGCCTGTAGTGATAGGACAAGGGCTAACGACTTTAAAATGAAAGAGGGTAGATTTAGATTCAGTATAAAGAAGAAATTCTTCACTATGAGGGTGGTGAGGCACTGGACCAGGTTGCCCAGAGAAGTTGTGGATGCCCCCTCCCTGGAAGCGTTCAAGGCCGGGTTGGACGGGGCTTTGAGCAACCTGGTCTAGTGAAAGGTGTCCCTGCCCATGGCAGGGGTGTTGGAACTAGACGACCTTTAAGGTCCCTTCCAACCCATTCTATGATTCTATGATTCTATGAAATTACTCAGACTGCTGGTTCTCAAATACGTGAAGGCAATGTTGTCAAGTGCTTTACACTGCTACTTAATTTCTATTCTACAATGGATGTATATGTTATAGCTATCACTGATTCAAATGAAAAAGGATTTTATCCACATTTTTAAACACTTTTTTTTTCTTTCTGCTAAGAGAAATAATACTGGCATTAAGAAAAATGAGGCTGGAAGCAGCACTGTGTCTGCATTGCTATGATAATGCAGTCCCCAAAAACCAGTTGCCAAGAATAGCTGCTACCATTGTACAGGATAAGCAAGTAAAAAAAAATGTTTTCTCCTTTAGCATCCCTTTCATGGGCTTGTGCCGTGCAAACTTCAAAAGCTCAATAACCTTTCTAGCACATTGACATATTTTACTTTGCTTTAAATAACAATGTACATGTTGATCCATGGCTGTTTTACTTATTTCTTTGGAAAATGTGTTTCTCTAGGAATCCCTGGGAAGCCTTCGCCCACACAGAACTTCTCTTTTACAACTGAGGATGGTAGAAAATGGGCATGTTTGAAGACCTAGGTAGAATACTTTTGAGATGTATGGTAGATGAGAATGGAGGAAGAATGGGAAAGCATCGGCTTTCCCTAAAAAGCATCAGTATAGTCCTCTGCTAGGGGGAATTTATTTGTTCTGTATTCCATATGCAAAGGAACTGTGCAACATGGGGGGGAAAGTCTGGAGTTGACCAAACTGGAACCGTTCTAATAGTTAGAAACACTTCTTGACAAACTGAATGGAAAAAAAAAAAATTCTAGTATATAAAATAGCTTTACATGAGGAGTACAAATATCTCAGACGTTACATGGCCATGACCATGATATTACATGAGACGTATTACATGACTACGCAGTCTAATGTCACGTTATGGATCCCTTCAGCCTTATACTTTCAGACTTCCCTACCAGCTGGCCCCAGGTGCCTCCCTTGCTTCGTACTCAGACACACACACACAAATGGGTCTCTCAGTGAACCCTCAGGCTCCATGGTTTCCCCAAGAGCTTCCAGGGATCTCCTGGCCCATGCAATAGCCAACCCACAGACTCTCTGGTCTCTCCAGTATCCAGGTTTGATCCCCGGCTCCCAAGCTCTTATCCTATTTGCAAGGTAGTCCTGCTTTAAGTTGAAAAAGTATTGTCATTTTCAACTTACCCACACATAACTAACACATGATTTTGCCATTTATTTGTACAGTATGGCTAAACTTCAACAAGTATCTACTGCAGAATCACTTTGACCTTCATCTGAATCCATACGAATTTAGATGGGGGATTTGCAAATGATAACTCTCACCTCACAGGCTAGTAAACTAGACTTTTTCTGCAGCCAGAGAACAGCTGTAACCAAAACTAGCTGAAAACCCTCCTCTAGATAAAGCTTCTTTTTAGAGAAGCTTGTCTTTTCCCTTTATCATTAGAGGAAGCCTAGGCAGGTTCTTTTCACTAGATAAATCTGAGACTTGGTGAAATTCATCCATTTGAACGGTGAATATCATATCCCTATCATTTGCTCATCAGTTTAGGAGATCCAAGTCTCATAGTGGTAAAAAAAATAACAACATTATGTCCATAAATATCTACAAAGATCGTTATCAGAAACGATGAATCAAAGACTTCCTGGTGTTCATCAACAACAAATAAAATTACTCTGAGTTTTGAAGTATTTCTTAAGCCTCAAGTACAGAGTGCTCAAATATAGACGTGTTTTTATCTGCCTGCTGCAAATCTTGTGGCATTTCTTAGAAAAAGAAAGAAGGAACATTAGATTTTAAGTCACATGATTTTTTTCAAAGAAACTAACTTTGTGCTACATCAGATTATTAGTAGACATGTCTTCTGATGGCCTGTTCTTCATGCCACATTCTGAAATAATTGTGATCATTATAAAATTTTAATAAAGTTCTTTTGATTCCTCATGTATTTATAGGAATTAATCTTGTGGAAATATGAGCAATCTCAGCTAGAACTGGAGAGGAACGCAGAGCTTCTGCTCACCTAAGTGTGGACACAAAAGCGTCCCACTACCAGCTGAGGAGCCTTTGGTTCCCTTTCATATGCAATGGAGAAATACAGGCACCGCCAAAAGACCAAAAGCGAATTGAACTTCACTGGTTGTGTAGGGAGTTAAGAGGAAAGACTTTCCTAACACAGGCAGTTTAGTTAACACTTTAGTTATATGGGGTAAATGTGGGTTGAAAGGGTTTTAATTTTAAACCATTCAGGTTTAACATTAAAAAAAATCACATTCTAATGATAAGTATTTTAGTGGAAGTTTCCTCATCTTCTTTACCCCAGCTTCCAGAGAAGTTAGTGCATCAGTGCCAATACTGTGGTCAGGGTACAGGGCAGTTACCAGCACAGCAGGTATATCTCTGTCAGTTTGCTCAGGGACACGCTGTGACCTTGAGTGATGGTTATCATTATAGCATTTACAAATAGCAGTCCTGCACTTAGTTGTTTTCAAGTTAGCCTCAAAAAGCATGTAAAATAAAATGCCTGTGGCATATTGCCTATTTGAACTTGTGGTGGTAAGGGCAGCCTGAATAAGCCTCCCAGTAAATTAACTAACTGCACTTGTGAAAAATGCTGATAGTGGAGAAAAGCGCATTACTACTTGACCTCTAACTCCAAGCTTGCAAAAGCTTCATTTCAGTTACAGCACCACCTCTCCGGTAGCAAGGCTTTTATAAACTCCTGTGCTGGGTTTAGCTAGCACTGTGTGTAATAAGCATTTCCAGGGCACTTTGTCCCCTTTTTTTCTTCTGGTAATTATTTGTTACCACCTTCCACATTTTGTCCTCTCCTTGTGCCAGCCAAGTTGATCTCTGCATTTTTTTTAGGCTCGGCTTCATGTTTCTCACGTTTCACCTTTTTCTCATGTTAAAATGAATTTCTTCATTTCTGTCTGCTCCCAACACAATATCTCTGTTTCTTTCTTTTCTACCCCTTTCTTTCCCCCATCACCTCGCGCCATGTCCTTTCACTCTGCTATTTTCAGAGTTGTGCTAGCACCTGTCTTTCTCCTGGAGGACTCAGTGTAGTCTACATTGTTTCCTGTAAGGCAAGGCCAGTGTAATGTCCTGGATGTTGTACCTGCCTGTCACTGCCCTCTGCAACAGAATCACAGATATTCACACTTAGAATTTGTCAAAACACAACATTTGTGCTTGATGGGAATTTTTACATTCCAAAACCCAACTTGCCGAAAGAAGAAGGAAAACCCAACAGCTTTTTAAGGAATGTTTTTAAGGAATACGATTTTATAAAATAACATTGCTTTGAAAGCATATATCATTTAATGTGAACAATATCCAATTGCTTAATCTTGATCATGCAAATATCTATGAAGAAAATGTTAAACTTTAAAACTTTAAAAACAACAGAAAGATTGAAATAAAATGAAAATGTACTTTAAAATAAACCTGTTAAAGTTTATTTTAAAGTACATTTCAATATACTCAGCCACATGAGGAATTAAAAAAACAGTATTCCCAAATGCTGTCGAAATGGCCACAATCCTGAAAAAAAGTTCTGATTAAACTTAATTTTGATTGGAAAAACATGGTTTCATACCAATTTCGCCTAGTTCTCTGTGATACATGCCATACACCTCCATTCTTCTATAAATAGGAACCTCTCTTACCCCAGGCAAGGAGAGCTGGTTTTGCTCTGCCGCCCTCAGAAATCTGGGATGGCTAAAGGCAAAGATGACTAGGAGATAATAAATGGGGAATACTTTGTTCTAATATGTGTCAAGTTTTTTTTTTTTTTAGCATTTTTTTTCTGTCAGAGAACTTTCAACCAAAAGTTCATCATATTTCTCTCAACAGAACAAGAAGAGAAAGCTCCCAATAGTCTCTGGCTTTTCAATTTTTAAATGTTAACACAGAGGCTTCTGGGAGCTGCATCTTCAGTTTCCTATTTGGAAATGCACATAATGAATGCTTGATTTTGTGTTGCTTAGGATGGCAAAAATATAAATAAAACATATGAAGAGCTTTTGGGTAAAAGAACAGGAAAAAAACCTCTTCTGGTATTATTTTATTTTTTTGTTGGCAGGAAAATATGACACTTCGGGAACTATAGGTGGATAACTTATTCAAAAGCTCAATAAATAGAGAAGGGAAATTGAGCACATACTGGAACAGACCATTTTTTTTTCTGTTTTTTTTTTTTCCTTTGTTTTTAAAGTTATAACACTTTATAGATAAACTTAGTATTCATTCCCCATAAACTGAGGACTGATGGATGCAATTTGCTACAAAATTTTATACATGTTTATGCACAGGAGAGTTCTGTATATATGAATGGAAAATTTAGAATCATGGAATCATAGAATAGAATCATAGAATCATAGAATTGTTTAGGTTGGAAAAGACCTTTAAGATCATCAAGTCCAACCGTTAACTTAGCACTGCCAAGTCCACCACTAAACCATGTCCCTAGGCACCACAGCTACACATCTTTTAAATACCTCCAGGGATGGTGACCCAACTAGGTAGCCTGTTCTAATGCTTGACAACCCTTTTGGTAAAGAAATTTTTCCTCATGTCCAATCTAAACCTCCCCTGGC
>NW_008795674.1:236748-237586 GCF_000699145.1 Aptenodytes forsteri | reverse complement strand
AACTTCAGGGCTGACCAAAAGTTAAAGCATGTTATTAAGGGCATTGTCCAAATGCCTCTTAAATACTGACAGGCTTGTCCGGGTCCCTCTGCAGAGCCTTCCTACCCTCGAGCAGATCAATACTCCCGCCCAACTTGGTGTCATCTGCAAACTAACTGAGGGAGCACTCAATCTCCTCATCCAGATCAATGGTGAAGATATTGAACAAGACCGGCCCCAAAACTGAGCCCTGGGGAACACCACTCATGACTGGCCATGAACTGGATTTAACTCCACCACAACTTTCTGGGCCTGGCTGTCCAGCCAGTTTTTTACCCAGCAAAGAGTATGCCTGTCCAAGCTATAAGCAGCCGGTTTCTCCAGGAGAATGCTGTGGGAAACGCTATCAAAGACTTTACTAAAGTCTAGGTAGACAAGATCCACAGCCTTTCCCTCATCCACTAGGTGGGTCACCTGGTCATAGAAGGAGATCAGGTTGGTCAAGCAGGACCTGCCTTTCATAAACCCATGCTGACTGGGCCTGATCAGCTGGTTGTCCTATACGTGCCACATGGTGGCACTCAAGCTGATCTGCTAACTTCCAGGCAACTGGGATCTCCCTGGTTAACCAGAACTGCTGATAAATGATTGAAAATCATAGAATCATAGAATCATAGAATCGTTTGGGTTGGAAGGGACATCTAAAGGTTATCTAGTCCAGCCCCCCTGCCGTGGGCAGGGATATCTTCAACTAGATCAGCTTGCTCAGAGCCCCGTCCAATCTAACCTTGAATGTTTCCAGGCATGGGGTATCTACCACCTCTCTGGGCAACCTGTTCCAGTGTTTCACCACCCTCAG
>NW_008795674.1:233484-234392 GCF_000699145.1 Aptenodytes forsteri | reverse complement strand
TCACATCACCCACAAGTCCTTCTCTGTTCACAAACAACAGGTCCAGCGGGGTGCCTTCCCTAGCTGGCTCCCTCACCAGCTGTGTCAGGAAGTTGTCTTCCACACACTCCAGGAACCTCCTAGACTGTCTCCTCTCTGCTGTATCATATTTCCAGCAGACATCTGGTGAGTTGAAGTCCCCCACGAGAACAAGGGCTAGTGATTGTGAGACTTCTGCCAGCTGCTTATAGAATATTTCGTCTGCCTCTTCATCCTGGTTGGGTGGTCTATAACAGACTCCCACCATGATATCTGCCTTGTTGGCCTTCCCCCTGATTCTTACCCATAAACACTCAACCCTTTCATGACCATCATCAAGCCCTAGACAATCAAAACACTCCTTAACGTACAAGACTACCCCCCACCTCTCCTCCCTTGCCTATCCCTTCTGAAGAGTTTATAGCCATCCATTGTAGCACTCCAGTTGTACAAGTCATCCCACCATGTTTCCATGACGACAACTATATTATAGTTTTCCTGCTGCACAATGGCTTCCAGCTCCTCTTGTTTGTTGCCCATGCTGCGTGCATCAGTGTAGATGCACTTCAGTTGGGCTATTGATCCCGCCACCTTTTTTGGGGGAGAAGCCCTAATTCCTACGTGACCGTTCTCAGGTGCTTCCATGGTTTCTAACACATCCATAACCCTTGCGTCTTTGCTGCCACATGGATCTCCATCCCGTACTTCCACCAAGACAACAGACTGAAGGACCTCACTAGCACATCATCCCTTAAATACTGGTGTGCTGCCCCCAGGCTTATCTCTAGCAAGCCTGGTTTTATCCCTTTACCCCCTCAACTCTAGTTTAAACTTCTTTCAATGAACCCTGCTAACTCCTGTGCAAAGATCCTTTTCCCCCTTTGAGACAG
>NW_008795674.1:204544-233187 GCF_000699145.1 Aptenodytes forsteri | reverse complement strand
CACCAGGGTAGGAAGCTTTCTCTTCACATCTTTAACCTAGGCCCCAGGGAGGCAGCAGACTTCCCTAAGAAGTGAGTCCGGTCTGCATATTGGGCCCTCTGTTGCCTTCAGAAGGGAGTCTCCTATGACAATGACCTGTCTTTTTTTCTTTATGAAAGCAGTTTTGACGCAGGGCGTAGGCCAACTTAACCTTGGCGACACCTCCAAGCTAGATGAATCATCGTCCTCGTTATTGTTCGGTTCCACTTGCAGAGCCTCATACCTATTATGGAAGGGCACCTGAGAAGGTGGGGTAGTCACAGAGGAGATGTGCCTGCTGTGCCGGGCAGGAACTTGTCGCCATTGCCCCCTATCCCTTGCGTCACTGTGTTCAGCCAGGCAGAGAGATAGGGAATCCTCTGTATCATGCATCGTGTTTAGCATGTTTTCCTGATGAAATGAGGTTAATTTGAACTCTAGTCTATTTCATTTGTATTTCCGTCCCTTCCTGATAACTTTGAAATATATTGACTAATTTTAGTCTCATTGAGAGATGGGTAGAATCCTTTAAGGTAATTATGTTCCTACAAATTTACTGAAAGGGTGACTGACTAAAGGAGAAAGGCCCAAAATAGTGCCTCTCTTGTGGCCAAAAGAGAGTGAAATCAACCGTTACACATTCTCTTTAGTAGCAGGCAGCCATTTCATATGCATGTAGTTCAAGACTAGTGCATGTTTTTCTCTTCTTGTATGTGTATTGCATAAGGGATCATATGGTGAGGAGCAGAGGTAATTTAACCGGAGTGATGGGGGTGACATAAAGGAAATAGGACTCAAATATATAAGAAATCAGGCTTCATTAGCTCTACTGCCTATAGGAAAATGTGATACTTCTGTTATCAGGAGTCCAACCAGTAGGAATATTTCTTCCTCCAATTACCTAAATGGATTTTTAAAACGTTAAAGCTACAGTTCAGCATTGTATGCATGGCCATGAGTGATCTCCAAATTGTGGGATTCAAGTGCTGCAGAAATCAAACACTGCTCATCTGTGAATTTCATTTTGTGTGAAAATTATGTGTGCACAAAGAGAATTGTTCCTGTCAAAGGACATTTAGCTCTCAGCTCTTTGAAAACATCACCTCTTAACTGTGAGAAGTAAAGAATTTGTGCAGAATATACTTCTAAGTTGCTTTGACCATAGCATCTATTTCCAATCTATTACAGATGAAGAGTCATCTGCGTTTCAGACTGTAATGCAATACAAACATGAACAGGTATAAACAGTTAAACCATAGCAGCACGGTGGTCTACAAAGGCTAGTTTAATAGATGGGGAATAAATGAGCCTCAGTGGATCTCTGTGCAGCTTTTGGAGCATGAATAGTTCATCTGCAGTACAGACATTCACTAAGTGACTCTGGAGCCTGCGCTGCATTTTTAAATCTGCTGCAGGCACTTCAGCCACTCGGTCTAATTGCAAGACAAAGGGGTTTGATATTACAAGTGCTGGAGTACTTTAGAAACTGAATCTGATACATATTTCAATTTTACCCTTAACAAAACCTCCTCAGGATACTTAAAAATGTAAAAACTTTCTCTAATACTTTTGGCTTACTATTAAAATCTTCTAATTAAGAGAGTTTTTTAGCCTTTGGCACAAAAATATGAACATGAATATCAAGGCTGAACATCAAAAGAAAGCCAAACAGAACTGAAATTGAACTAGTCTGAATAAAGAGGACTGAATAAAATATACAAAACACAGAGAGTGTAAAGAGTAGACATATAAGAAACAAATAGTGTATATAAATTAGTAATCAAAAGAAAACGTAAAGGAATGATAACTTGAATTTCAGTACACCTCGTGATTTTCAGTATACAGAGTATCTCAAGGGCTAAAGCTTGTGTAACCTCTGGCTATAAGATTAGAAACAGAATTTTCAAAATGCTATTGATTTTTGTATATGTGCTTAATGGTCTATCAGTAACAGTTTTAGGGATACAAACAGGAAATCCCATAGCAGAGAACTTTGGTGGTATTACTACCATGAGGAGTGAATGGAAGGGGAAAAAAAAAAAAAAAGGAAAATTCTCTATATTTCCAGCCACTATGAAACATAAGCAAAGATTCTCAATAACTTCAAAAAAGTTTGTGTCACTCACAGCTGCCAGTAGCTATCAAGTACTATAAGCCTTGAAAGCTGAGAGAACTACGGTTAGAAACTACAGTACAGGCAGAAAATTGAAATGCAGAATGTATAGGAAGTAGTAAAGGAGTAGTGGAAGGAGACTGACTATGTGAATAAAGACTCATGGGATCTTAAACCTGGATTAGACTAAGGACAAATGGACCACTTAGATATATGGATATGGACCATGAAGAGAGGCAGAAGGGTGATTATTATCTGCAAGCCCTTTAAGAGCTGAGGAAACCATTGCAAAGATGGTCCTGGAGCTGAGCTGTTACCTGTGACGTGTCAGCCCATGTTGGTCAGGGGAAAGAAGCTCACCTAGAGAGATGAATCAGATGACTGAGTGACTTCTTCTGAGGAAGGAATGTGGAAAACTGAAAGTGGTTAAAAATTTGGAAGTTGGGATTTTACCAAAATTGTTGCCCAAACATGACTCACAGGGCAATGGCGGTTCAATGGTGACTTACAAGGCAAGCTCTGACCTCACCAAATTGAAAAGCAAGTACTAAGAAATATTCCTGGGCACTGCAGTAAGTCACTTTAAATTGAGATGCCACTTTTTGAGTAAGAGACTAAATTTACCAAGGTTAGACCATCCATCTTCCACACAAATAACTAAGGGGGAATAAAGAGTCTCTCTGCAGCCTATTGACTTTAATGGATTGGTTTTATAATTTACATTTAAGTAGAACTAAGGGTCCTGCAGATATGGGTAGACATGGACCCTGGCCCCAAACCTTATTGTCTAAATCCATATTATATTTTCAAAGGCTAGATGGTCAATATTTTTTCTATCAACAAAAATGATGCAAAACAAAATTTGAATGTAATTACTCTTTAGTTTGATGCAAGTCTTGTTTGATGTCATCACAGTACCCAGAAAATGAAAAAATAACCTTCAGTCATCTTGCTTTAATTCAACATATGTGAATCCATTAGATGGGAACAAGTTAGTTGTTCTGTAACATTTTTAGATCAAAAATTACAGGTGACATGCAACTACATTCTTATGTCAGCAACAAAATCAAAGTGACTGATGCTGAACACTAATGAATGTCCACAATAGTCTTGATTTTGTTCTGAAAAAAATATGCCATGCTTTAGGATCAGCTAATCTCTTACTGGAATCAAGGATGAAGATTTCTGAACTCTCAGTAGAGATCCTGGAAATCTCTTTAGTGGGGCTTTCTTCAAAGGAACAGTATTTACTTTAATAATGCTACAAAGGAATCAGCAAACTTAAAAAGATTCAGAGAATAAGATCAGCAAAGAATACCCAAGTCTGGATTCTTGTCTTTTTTTTTTTTTTCCTTTCCTTTTTCTCTGGAGCAGGTTTCTAAGATACTGTTAAATGATGTATAAGTTATCCCACAGTCTTAAGGTGTTATTCTTGCTATGCTACTTCTTTGTGAATGAGAAAGACCTTTCTCTTTTTTGATGTTGGAACCGCTATTTAGAGAAAAGCATTTTACATACACATATCACCAAACTTTAGAGATGAAGTGTGGTTGTAGTAACTCCCACCAAAGGGATGAAAGCAGGAATGAAGGAGACTGAACTAAACTCACTGGAATATTCACAGAAGAGGGAGAAGGAGAGGGAGAAGGAGCTGAGGAGAAGAGCTTTCAGAGGAAAAGTCTCTGAATCAGTTTGAGCAGCTTTCCTGATTTATTTGTCTGTAGTTTTCAACCAGCTGAATATTCAGGAAGAAAGATTTCTCAGCTCAAGACAACTCAGTAGATTGGGTACTAGTGCAATTATGACACTTATTCTAGATTTTATGTTTAAAGAGAAAGCCTATTGCTATAAAGCTAAGGAGATGACAGAAATAGCAAGAACTCCTGATACCATGTGCTTGTTCTTCAAAGTGGCTTTCCATATATATGTATATGGTATCTAGGTTGAGACTACTGTGCAGAAATTAAAACTTTTGTATCACTGTGCAGATAAGTCTATACTCAAAAGTTAAACAGTGCCAGGTGTGGACCTGGGCTTTGCCATATGATTGCATTTTCTGTTAAGTTGTTAGGATGGACCCTGGAACACTTCTGGCTATGGACTCATGATCATTTCCCTAAACAATACCCATATACAATATGGGAGTTTGCAGGGGCTATGGATTTTTCTCAAAGAAAAGATTGATTGATTGTGGCCACAGTTTGAAGGGTAAAAGTATGAATGTAGCTAGACTATGCCAGTTCGTCTGGGGCAGAAAATAGGTGTGAGCGTTACAAGTATAGGTGTAATGATCGTATTTGTTGCCTCTTATATCCTTACATCACCCCATAAATCTTGCTTTTCTTTTGTCCTTAGAACATCATGGCTAAAACAACTTTACTTTTCTAAATGTCATCTTTGTGATATCTGGAAATATAATCTTGACTTTGCAATTAAAAGACATTCTTCATAACTAATAGGTTAGGAACAAGATATAATTTTGTTAGTCATACAAGGTCTTTTCTAGGTCTGCAGACTGATCACACAAAATCTTCTTTTTACTAGAGTTCAAGCCATCAAGCATTATTGTGTATACAAAGACAATTGAAATACACTACTGCCAACTAAAATGCATTAGATCTGCAGAACACAAGCTTGTTGCCATATATTGTTCTTATGAGCATTGAGGAACATTTCTCATTTGGAGAGAAGTAGGCAAGGAGTTTTGTAAAAAATATACCCAGAGTTTGTGAAACTGGCAGTACACATTTTAGATGTTCATCATATTTTCTAGCTGACATTGTATGTAACATCATAAAACAGACAGAAAATGAGTATATGACCTGTTAGTTATGCTCTGTAATGTGAATAACCATCTAATAGCTTTAAAAGCAGACATCACAAGGGCTGTTTTAACATGTTTCAAATCATCTTAAAAAAGTGAAGTTGGAGAAGTAACAGATGAACGTAAGATCTTTAACTGTAACTTTTCTATAGAAATACCCTCTGCAAAGCAAAGGTATTGTGTAATACACATACATGGAAGTGGATGTTATTTTTGGATTTTAATCTTGATTCTTAAAAGGTGTTTGAATAGATGTTTGTATGAACTAAGAGTATTATCATCATTCTGTAAATTTTGATGGCTTCCAAATGTCCCATCAGCAATTTAATGACAAAGTATAACAATACCCATGCAACATCAAGTGTGTCCACATTAGCATTTATTTAGTCCAGATCAGGAACAAATCTCCTAATCATCCTCTTTTACTTCACTTTGGTTTGCATTGCAGAGCAGTTTGCAATGGAGAGTTTGCATTAAGGTACTCAAACTGGGTTCATTTTGGATGAAGCTAAGCTTGAGAAAGTGTGCCAGTAGCACAGCTAATGCAATCTGGTCACTGATGGTCATTCAGTCTGTAGCCAGACAGGAACTAGACTGAGGTAAACCTTTCTGAAATGCATATGATGAGAACTCTGAGGCCTCAACACCAGCTGTTTCATCCTACAGATCCACCCTTAGTTTGCTGCACTAATGCAGACACGGCATCTGGATTCTGATCCTAAGAAACAAGAAAATAATGCAGTCATTGTTATTTGGAAGACAAGCACAAACTGTCAAGTAGATGTTCATGCTTCCAAGAGACTGAAGATACAAAAAGAATCGACTCATTAGCTCAGAGTCACTGAAGGTCACCAGAAGAGAACTTCTGCATGGAACACTGTTGCCCTGTTTCTGCAGGACTGCCTAGCTCTAGGCTGTAATGTTGTGTCATTATTAATATTGCATCTTAGCACATGCATACTGACGTGAATGCCTGCTTGTCAATAGAGATCATTAAAAGAAGAGTATAATAATGGATCTATTCTATTACAGTGTTTAAACCACATTTTACAAAATAGGGTTTTGGAATCTGGTTTTAGTGAGGATTCTTCCTCCCTTGATGGGTTATTTTGTTGATCCAGAATCTAGGATCTTGATTCATGTCTACCAGCATGGTGTAGACTCATCTCAACTAGTCATCATCATCTATAGGATGGACATTTGCACTGGTACTCTAGCTCATTCTGTATTCAGTGGAGCTAACAGTCGTCTCTGGAAGATGATTCACCTCACCTCTCTTAGAAAGGGATGATGTACCTATTTCTCTCCATTGAGTACAGCAGAAGCCTGAGGTTACCAGACATCTAGCTTATAGATGGATAAAATAGTAAGATGAGTCTTGTCCTATCTCTCTACTGGCTTAAGTAAAAGTGTACTGACATAAAGCAATGAAGATCTAATATTCTTAATATTTCTCTTACAAAGAGACGAGTAACCTGAAAACAAAGATTTATCCTTTTTATTATCTCTTACATTTTAACTGTCTGTGATTAGCAAAAATTTGTATAAGATTCTCTGTAGTTCTTCAGCTAAAAATCCTCCAGGAATTTATTTCTCAATAAAATGTAAAAAAACGTAAACTGAACACTTCCAATAACTTCCATGATTAATTAGAGTCATAGGTTTACAATTTTCATGAACATAAAGGACCATTAGTTTTGCAAATAAACCTTTGCTAATACTCATGTGATTGAGCCAAGGAATACTTTCAGTTTTCCTAAGTCTGTTTTTTTATACCAGTGTTAAAAAAAAGCTGTGGGAATTTCAAGAATTATGTGTATAAAACAATTAGCCTTGTAAGACATATTTCATTAAGAAAAGGGAAAAAATCCTTGAAGTGAAAATGTGAATATTATATGTAGAAGATAATCCTACTAATCACTGTGGAAAAAAAGAAGGTAAAGCTTAGAAAATAAAGGAGACCGCAATTACCTGTTTTATGACTAAAACAGTTCCTTCCTTTGATCACTGGAGAGCACTGTTCCCCTATGAAACAATTTTATTTTAAGAGCACATCTAGGCATTCTGCTGCAGAAGTGGTTTGATGTGGCAAATTATATAACATATATTATGAATTCAGAGTTATGGAAGGAAAAATGTTAGTCTCCTGAAAAAAACCTGTAATGTTTTATGGGATTCCATTCTTCTATCCCCCAATTTATACTGATAATATCATATTAGTTGTTACTTCTACTGTAAGAATGCCTATAACTTCATCAGGTCCAGAGATCTACTGTGTTAGCTACAGAACATGTGTATATCTGAAAGATTAGTGCTGGGGTTTTTTTAATAAGTCTGTTTATTGTAAAAGTAACACGAATTGTGTGAAATCTAGAGTCAACACACATAAACAGTCCCCCCAGGGCAGATGATAATAAAATCACCTGCATCCTTTGTTGCCTGAGTTGGAAGGGCTAACATCATATCTGTCCAGACCTTGAATCAATGCAGTTAAGTATAAACTTAGATTTCTAGAAAAGGATGCAAATGTAGTTACCATGCAGCAGTTCAGAACTAAAAGTATCTTGTGATTAAGACAGAGACTTATTCAGTAATTCTGAGCCTTCTCTGTCTGGTTTGAGTATCTGGCTATAAAAAAAGCCTTGCAAATCCTCGGATAATTTTTCATGTCTCAGGTTTCAAACTCTAACCAGGGTTAATAATAATCCCTTCCAGCTTCTCTTTGGTGCTCCTGCCTTTGAGATTTAGCATTTTGTGCCACTACAGTTTCTTATTGTATGGTTGAATTTGAATTAGCAGAGTGGAACTGTAGGTCAGAGTTCTCTGCCCTACTTGTATAAAAACAAAGATTGTAGCATTCAGTTTGTATGTTAAATCATGGGACATTTAATTGGTATGAAATTAAATGTACTTGTTTTTATGTACTTATTAAATGTACTTATTTTTTATCTTTATTTAAAGAAATTATCTTTGTTGTATCAAAGCAGAAACAAGGAGAGAAAATAATACCTTGCTGTCAGCTTTACCCTTTTGCTGGTGTAATAAATGTTTAGTTGTTAGGCAATCATGTATATAAAAAGGGAGCTGTTAATCCTACATGTTATTCTGTTACATATAGAACGTATTAATTATGAACACAGAGGGAGGGCTTTCAAGGGGCCTGATACAAGGAGAGCAGTGAGGTCTGCTGGATATCATAATCCACAATAAGAGTTGGAGCTCTATGCACCGAGGAGGATCTGAGCCTGTAGGTCACCTACCAAATCTCATCTGCAGCTCTATGACCATGTCAAACATCTTGTTCACCGGTTATGTATAATTCATTGTACTGTATTAATTGAATTGCACACAGAAAAGACCTGATTTGTTGAGATAGCTTTTCCGTTTTGCAGCAGTAAAGCTCCATTGATTTCCAGTCAGAGAAGAGGATGTCACTAACAGAACATTTAATATTTAAATCAACTGAGCATAGCACTGACCTCTCTCAGCTTCCTGTCCTGCACAAGGACCTCTGATAATAAGCAGCAGACACTCACACGTCAGGAGCCCATACTGCAGAGGATCACTGATCACATTAATTCAAAATCAATTATGGGGCCTGTCCTGGTTTCGACTGGGATAGAGTTAATTTTCTTCCTAGTAGCTGGTACAGTGCTGTGTTTTGCATTTAGTATGAGAACAATGTTGATAACACACTGATGTTTTAGTTGTTGCTGAGCAGTGCTTACACTAGTCAAGGACTTCTCAGCTTCCCGTGCTCTACTGACTGAGAAGGCTGCAGGTGCACAAGAAGCTGGGAGGGGGCACAGCCAGGACAGCTGACCCAAACTGGCCAAAGGGACATTCCATACCATGGGACGTCATGCTCAGTGTATAAACTGGGGAAAGCTGGCCGGGGGGGGCTAATGCTCAGGAACTGTCTGGGCATCGGTTGGCGGTGGTGAGCAATTGCATTGTGCATCACTTGCTTTGTATATTCTTCTTATTATTATTACTATTATTAGGATTTTATTTTATTTCAATTATTAAACTGTTTTTATCTCAACCCACGAGTTTTCTCACTTCTACTTTTCTGATTCTCTCCCCCATCCCACTGGGTGTGGGGGAGAGTGAGTGAGCGGCTGTGTGGTGCTCAGCTGCTGACTGATGTTAAACCACGACAGTGCCATACCAAAAAGAAGATTATGACTGGGAATGTGCAGGATATGAAGCTGACAGAAAGCGTTCTTCAAAGTGTGGAAGCAGGAATTAGTGCTGCGTTTATTAGCACTACCTTTATTTGATTGCTCTGGGCTTTGGCTCAGTGAGTACCTTGAGCAATAGAGCAAGCTATGGCTTTTAAATAATTAGCTGAGAACATCTCTTACTTGCATATCTGAACAGCAAAGAGAATGCAGATATAGTCAGAACCTGCTTTAGCTTATTAACATTATGGTATGCCATGATTTCCTCTTTACCTGACTTTGTAATGAGATTCAGGATAGCTATCACAGATCTGAGGTGATTATGTATGCAGTGGCACAGATGGAGAAATGCGAAGAGAGGAATAAAATGTAGAGACTTCAGATATTAAAGTGGGATCCAGTGAGCCTAAAACCTGTCCCAGGACAGAGCTCCAGTGTGATTGGCACCAAAACTGTACCACGGAGCTTACATGAATGTAAGGAAATAGATACTTTAGAAGCTTTGGAGCAGTGCATGTTTACATAGAAAAGTACCAAAATTTATCCTCAATATCATCTGAATCCTCAGTGGAGCATGCTCCAAGTTTGATGAGCTCAGTCATGTCAAATGGATGTTGGCTTCTACCTTCAGGACCCTTTAGATCCAGGAGGATACCCAGGAAGTTGCAGTGGGTTACTGAAGCCCTGGGATGGTGTCTGATTCTTATTGACCAGTCATTATCCTGAACTCAGATGAACAGACCTCCTGCGTTTCATCTCGTGGCTTACCAAACCATGTCAAATGCTATCACCTAGCAAATGTCATCAGATGTCATGAATGATGACATGGATGATGACAAATGTCATCATCCTTGATTTGCTGCTGACTGAAACATAAACCTAGTTTTGATATGCTCAGAAGTATGATTTTCGTGATTTATGATGCTAGTCTTCTGTATGCTGGTATCTTTCTAAAGGGCCACAATAAATCTCAAAGTTCCTTCTCCAGACTCTCACTCATCTTGCTGTCTGGCAACTTTGATCCTGATACCAACAACCTTCCTCCCCCGATTTTCTTGCCATTTTCCTAGCCTGTTCTTTCCAATTCCAAAGCCCTCCACACTGGGATACTATTTAAATAACTGAAGTAATTTGACAAAAATTTGAATCATCTAAATTCTCTGTCCTGCCCTTTCATCCAAGTGCCTAGTGGAAAATTTCCCTCTCTTTGTTATTACATTTCTAATAAAAAATAAGAAGAACATCTTCCGTTTTCTTTTTCCCTAAAAAGCTTCTTTACTTTTTGATTATTCCCCTCTTCTTTTTATACCAGACGATAGTCCAGTATACAAGCAAAGCAATAGGCTGAAAAATTAGAATTTTTTATCAGATACCAGATAGTAGTCTCATCTCATTTCTTTCCTATACAACCTTATCCTTTTGGTGCCTTCCTGATCAATCAAAAATATGATTTTTTTTTTAGCTTAAAATATCAAGAATATCCATTTTTCCCTTCCTAGAAGTCTCCCTGGTGGTGTAAAATAATCAAAGTGAAAATTTTATTTTCAACCTCTAATTGAAATAGCAGGAGAGATCTTTGATATACACAATCTTTCTACCAAGCAGATTTAACATTTAAGTTAAGCAAAATAAATAGAAATAAATAAATAAAATGTTACTGTGAAATTTTGTATTGAATGACTGCTTGCATTTGCTTTAGTAACCTCAGTTTTTTTGGTGTATAGTCTAAATCACACTATATTTCAGGGGAAAAAATTATGTAGGCAAAACCTGTATATGTAGTGGAAAAACAAAATTAAAAAATATCATTTGCTATGAAATTCTCTAAAAAAAGCAACCTACCATTTATCATGACCTAACCCAAAACTCTATATCTGAATGGTTTTTCATGCATCGTTAAGACGGATATATACACATCAAAGCTTTTATTTTCTATTCCAGTCCTCATTGAAGACATGTTTTTGTCCAAATTTTCACTAGGAAGGTGGTTGTTATATTTCATTTTTCCTCTCCCTCATGGGTTTTTTCATAATATTTTTTAATTCCTGGCAAAAACACTTAAGCATACCTTTAAAGGGTCTATTTTCAATGAAAAACAGACTTTTGTGAAAGAGCTAGTTCAGCATAAGCTTTCCATCTGAAATGTTTTCTGTTGGGAAAAATCACATTGTGCCCTCAAATGATCTAAATATAGGAGTTTTCAAATGTTTCGTAAATGGACACATATTATCAGACAGATAGTCCTTTGAATCACCTAGCCTTTTGCTCATGGTGCCCATGTCACCTGCTAACCCATTCATGAGGACCAATATGTTATTTTCCATTTACTGCTGTGTAATATCCTGGTGTCAACTACAGCAATAGCTAACATGGGAAATTACCATCAGGGAACCACAGGCGTATTGCTTTTATATAGAAAAAGAGAAAACTGCTTCTTTTTCCCTACATTTTATCTTACTTTCTGACTGGTCTGTTTCTCTCCTGGAAATAAGGATATGGCATTTTACCGTAAGCCATCTGTACACCTGATAATTTCACTGAGAAACACTAATGAGGCTGGGGGTCTCTGACCCAGCAGGTTGTCACTATCTGTAAACTAACTGATCATCCCTAAATATACTAGGGATTAATACAAAACCAACTAAGGTCAGCAGGTGCCTTTCAATATACTTTGGATCAGACACAGAAAATTCAGAAATTCATGGTCCCTTTTGAAATGGAGAGGCTGATTAGAAAAAGAATCTCCTGACAGTCGCATTGCTATTTTAATGAGCAATCTGTAAGCAGAGCAGAGTGTTAAAAATGACCTTCCACTGATTTTCACAAGTTCAGAGCATTCAACAAATTTGGGGTACTCTTAGAATTAGGTATTTCCCTTCTGTGGTTCTTCATTTGGTCTTTTAGTTTCTTACGTGCCTTAAGTTTACTGATACTATACTTTTGTACTTCTGTGGTATAAGTGGATTATTTAAAATGGCTTCAAGCCTAAAAGGGAATTTCTTCATCTTAAGTGCCAACACCTTTGCCAGTACAGGCTGTGTAAGGGGAAAATAGAAGCATGTTGAAAACTGTCATTTAAAAAATCATTTAGTATCTAGTTGCCAGTGGACCATGACCAACTAATTGGTCCCTTTAGATGCTTCTCCAGCTTATTTTTCACTTCAGCTTTTATTCCCAATTTTTTTTTCTAAATCCAACAATCTAAAAATCTTGTGATAAAGCTCTTGCTAATTTACATAGCAGAGGTTGCTATAGCAACCTGGCAGAACATTTCCAGAGGCAACATAGTAGAGGTAACCTTTATCTTTATGTGAGAAATATGCTTTAAAGGTTTGTGATAGCCCTGTATAACTCTGTTTTTTCCTCAAGATGTTTAATCATGCAGAGAAGTCAAAATATTTCAACTTTGATATTACAGTCCTCAGCTCGGTAAGCACTGTTGTCATAAACACATATTATGACCTCATTGCATATCAAAGCATGTAGAACTGGAGAACCACAGAGTTCAAAGCTGTAAGATGTACTGCTGTGTTGGACGTGTACAACTGAGGCTTTTGAACATTGTCAAAATGGTTTCCCAAGTGTAGTTTGTGGCACCTGGGTTCATTGAGAATTTGCTGTCTCTTACACACTAGCAGTGCTGAATGTGTCTGTGACCACATGGCCAGCTGCCTCCTGGCTTTGGACTCCTCACACTAGGCAACACAGAACTTGCACAGACCGAAGGGTTTGAACAAAATGTGGCCAAAATTCAGGTATTCTGATGACATCAACCAGCAGATCTGTCATCCACCTCTGATAAGAAAATGGATCCCTAATGGATCCATTGAGAAGTCTAAAAAAAGGTTGACCATAATTTGCTTTAGTGCTATATTTTTGGAACTACAACAGCAATATTATATTCCCATAAATGTAGGGCTGTGTGAAAGAGATAACGTTATTAGTAATTCAGAAAAGAGAGTTTGCACCTTTCTATTGCTGTGAAACTCTTCCTCTGACCTTCAGAGTTGAGTTGTGTTTTCCACTACCTTACCGTGTCCCAGGCAGCCTTTTGAGTCACCGACAGTGGAGAGTGGCCCTGCCTCTCCCACCCTGTGTGGGCTGGCCCATCCATCTCTGATGGGGACACACTCTGACACTTTTTGACTGTAGTGGAGGAGCTATGGAGGAGCTGTGGTATATCTTAAGGTGTCCATGGACCCCGGTTTATAGATCTGCCAGGTGCTTAGCTGGTTATTATTCCATTATTCAAATCACACTTGACTCATGCTGGGATAAGTGTCATGGGCAACACAGAGTAAACAACAGTCTATAGTAGATCTGGGTAGTGGGGTTTATTCAAGAACCAACAAGATTAGAGTTTTTACCCTACTTGATTATCTCTCACACTCACTTGCTCCCTCCCGCCATTATGTTCAGTAGGTCTTGGCTTCCTTTCCCAGCAGGGAGGTCGCTGCTAGCGCAGGAACGCTGGGGACAAAGTTGTGTTTGTTCATGCTGTGGTCCTGCTCGCAGTTATCAGCACTGGGTGTTACTGGCCAAGGTCCTGGGATATCCCCCTGCATATGTCTCATTGTATGTCCCCTTCTTTAGGATCTTCCCCAACTTCCAAGATCTTTCCTCCAGTCAGCATCTATGCCACCTTTGGGCCTCTTTCATCTTTCAGAGACCATGTCTTCTTTTCAGGAACCCTTCTTAGCCCGAAGCCCCTGGCTTTCCCAGTCTAAGTAGCTTATGTGCAGAAGCTCAATGCCTGATCAGCCTCCTAACTGGTGCTTCTGTCTCATCTCTATTAGTAGGAGGATTCAGGATGTGCCATTTTTGTGTAGTCTAGGCATTATCAAAACTTACAGCCAGGCAATACCCCTTGTATCTAGCAGGTAGCAGGCTTCTGCCCGGGAGTGCAAAAGTTCATATTCAAACATTGACTTGCAGACAGATGTACACCCAATTATCTGCTGCCTATTAGCAGTCACAATTTAAGCTATTTTTTGCCTACGACAGCCAGGTAAAATCTAAATACAATACTTAATCTGCAGCATCCAAAGCAGTTAAAAATTCTGCTGACTTCCTCTCTTTTGACAAAAAGGTATGGCTTTGTGCTTGCCCGAGATTTTTTACCAAGGAGTTCACCTGTACAAAAGAGCTTCCATCAGAGCTCTACAATCACACCATCAGACAGATTTAGAGTCTGCATCGCCCTTTCTCCTCAGGAGCCATTTATTCCTTCCTGAGCTGAAAGGCTGTCAGACCTCACTTTGCTTTAGACTGAGTCTCATCCCAACTTAACTGGCTAGTGAACAATTCATTTTCTTAAAAGGTAGAATCCACTTTGCCATGTGCTTTGGTTGCTGTTTGTCTTGGATTACTGTGCAATACATCTTTCAGTGGACCTTGCATTATATTTGTAGCTGAATGTTAAAAGTACATCTGAAATAGCCACCTGAATATGCTAACTGTATGTAGCTCATTATTGTTTCCTGACTGAGATGGACTCTTGGAGGTGGGAATGAATTTAGGGTGACTGAGTTTATGGTAACAATTAGAGAAGCCCATGGAATAGGAAAATAATCTAATCCTAAAAATAGGGAGATTGTTATCAATTAGACTGAGACCCCAAGATAAATCCAGTTTAAAATATGTGAATCAAAATTAAAAAGCTACATAAGAAGGAGTGCTTGGTCAAATTTCTTAGCACTACGTTAAAGTTAACATCAGTAGGACAGTATTCCCAAAGGAGATAACCTGCTAACAGGTCTTTTCTTGTTTTCCTGTCCTGTGCACTGTCACACAGCTGCTGCATCTCACCGCAGAGATGACACACAGCAGCAGTGCAGTGGCTGGAGCTAGTCAGACTAACACAGAAGATTTCTAGCCCAAATTCCTGTTTTCAAGGAGACTTACTGTTGTAAAACCATCAGCTTTTCAGCTGGTATTTTCTAGGTTTGGATGTTGCTGAGAAGTGTTATGTGACTTTCATTGGCGTGTGACAGAGAGGACATTGCTGAGGCAGGATAGTGAGACCAGTGCTGGATTGGTGCTTGAAGTACTGGCCAGCACAAGCAAAGGATTTTGACAAATCCACACCATTCTGATCACTCTTTACTGCTTCATAGGTCGCCAAGAGTTTGGGCTGCTGTATGCCACAGGCCATACCACATCCCTCGGCTCTGTAGTGAATTCAGTGACTTGTCCTTGACCAATGTGTAAGTTGTTTCTGGGTGCATCTTCTGAAACGATCCCATCTTACTCTGAAGATACCAGATCAAAAATACACCATTTTCTATGGCAGATGTCTCAGCTGATGGTCAACCTCACTGTTAAAGACATGGGCCTGGATTTATCTGACTCATTTTAGGCAACTTAATTGATGTGCCAGAGCTGGGAGCTCAGCAATTAACAAGGAAAGACAGAGACCCTCAGTGGGTAACTCAACTTCTTGAATATCTGCATCACCCTCTGGAGATACCTGCCTCCTGGCACTGTCTATATAAAGACTCAGAGACAAACTTTACATTTTGGCAACTCAGACAAAAGGCCTAAAGCTACAAAGGATGAATCTGGGCCTTAAGTCGGCCCTTTTGTCATAACAGCATCCCAATAGTCCATGTTCTGATAGTTTTTAATTTAGATGTTAACACCTCTCTCTGGATTTGCTCATTCCAGGATGTACTTGCCAATTTTTTAGGTATTCCTTACCTGTATGTGAATTTGCATTTAAAAACCATTTTGTTTGAAAAAGCCCAGCTTACCAAGTGATTGGGCTCATTGTACTTTCCAGAGAATAGCCTTTGTTTGAGTTATGTAGTCCCAATCTTCCAATTTAAATTACATTTTTTTCTTTGTGCAGTATTTCAACTGATTCTTGAATTCAACAGAAGCATATTGAAAATTATTGCACAAGGAAAACCTTAATTAAAAACTGAAGATCAGGGCTATATAATTCAAGCAAAGGTTGTAGCTAATTTAACAGCTGTAAATTCCTAGGGGTTGTTATTTGTATAAAGCACTTACAACTTTTATTGCACCTTTGGTGTGGCATTTAATTAATTAACTTGTCATTTCCATAGCACATGTTCTGATTCTCTCTGAGTGGTAGATGCTTCATATTTCATCTGAAAACAGACAAAAGATTTGTGGTTATCCAAATGGAGCCATTCCAAAATTTACAAAAGGGCTCCTTTGCTTTCAGATGTGAATAGAGAGGACTGCTGGGTGTTGAAATAAGCACACATGATGTTAAAGTCAGAGTCTGTAATACTGGCAAGATCTGAACACTTGATGGCCTCCATAAAAATTTAACCTTGTGTGTCAGTGCTTTGTATGCCCCTCCCATCACTACTCCAGATGTGAGTGCTTTCCACTGCTGAAGGAAGAGATGTCTCACAGAAAAGCCAGTAGATCAACACCAAAGTAGGAGAACTTTCACATTTTTATAGTTCTCTTCAGGATATAACAAACATGAAGATTAATAAACAAGAAGCCAGTGTGTTCCACAGAAGCAGGAAGAATTGGATCTGAAAATGGAGATCCACAGTGTGCAATGCACATTTTTCAAAATGCTGGCTCAGGGAGGGCAAAAAATTACCCAGTCTATCCCTTCTGTTGTTTTAATGCTGGATGATTTATGGTTGTGAACATCAACGTGAAAAATACATACAAAAAAAAGTTTCCTTTCTGATCATGTTTTTTGTGCATGGAATGAAGAGAAGTAAGACTTATTACCATTCCTCATTACAAAAAATATATATAAATAGCTTTCAACATAAACCAAACTTGCAATATTGTCAGCAGGCAATTTTTATTTGTTTGCCTGAAGCCACATTTTTTAATCATTGTTATATATATTTTTTAATAAGAGACTGCATAAGGTATTAACAGTGTAAATTCTTTTCATCTAAGCAATTTGGGTTTATTTGTTTTACTCTTAATTTTCAATTGTGTTATATTAAATCAGTAACACTAAAGCTGACATATAAAACTTTGTCAATGAATATTTAAATGTGATGTTCTCTATACACATCCTTCAGAAGAGACCAACATGCTGTTTTTTGTTTTTAAACTGATTTTCCTGTGTTAAATTGCCATGAGTGGGAAACCAACAATTTCTTCTAATAAAGCTAGAAGTAAATGTACTTCAAATGGTGAGTAGGATTCAGAAACTGGGACTTGTTCGGGGCAGAGAGATATTTGACCACTGCCTAACAAAATATACTGCAATTCTTTCTTTCTCACATGGAAATTAAACCAAGAGTGTTTCCTTCTAATTTTTTTAGTCAGTTTTTTTTTTGTCACTGAGAACAATGAGCGAGGGCGCAACTTTCAGAACAGGCAGTGGCAACACACTTGCATCATTTTTTTTCAGCCAGGCAGCAGTGTCCAGCTCTGACTTGAATCTCCATATAACTTTTAGATCTTATAATCTTTGAGATGGATGTTTCCTTAATTTGGTGCATTCCTGTGTAAAGGAATCTAATGCTATCAAAGATTCCCTAAAATCACCTGCCCGGTCTACAGGTACTGCTGTAGAAGAAGCCATATTACCTGTAGGTGTTTTGCTTGCCTGATGCAAATATTTTGGAGATTTTAGGGCATCTCAGATAACACTAGAGTGCTGACATCCAGGCAAGATAATCACATGTAGTCTGCCTCACCTGATCTTTCAAGTGGTAATATTGATAGTATGGGTTGATTGCAATGTTGCAAACCAGAAACACAGAGTGGTTAGCTTTTTGAGATAGAAAAGAAGAATAAAAAAATATCCAAAATTATATTTTTGCTGGAGGATGTTTACTTTTACTATTTTTATCTTTAGACTAAGCTGTGGAAATTTGATCCTATGACAACTTATGAAACATAATTTTGTAGGATAAAACCCCAACAATTAAAACAAAATAAAAACAGTAGTAGGAACATAAACAATGTGCTCTAATTCAGAAGTAAATGTATTCCCTAAACCCAATGTGTTTTAGGAATTCAGATTGTCATATGAACAATAGATTAATCCACCATTTGAAGATAACTCATTCAGTTAGGCATAATACTGAATGATGAGGCTGACCACTTTAAAATACTTCATCAATTTTTTAGCCTCTGTAGGTAATGGAAGAAAAGGCACATTATTATACGAAAAGAGTAGTTACATAATGACATCTCATTGCTTATGTTTTCATTGTAGCAACATCCAAAGAAAAGTTAGGAAAACAGAACAGTAAGAAACACAAATTTATTTTGCTCCCCAGGAGAAGGTATGTTTCAAATCCACCATGCAGCACAATACAGTGGAGCAAGGTGCCAAGCAGGTAGGTACTCTGTGGATGACTGGGCAACAGCTACCTTTCCCCTGGACCTGAGGATCTGGAAAATCCTCCTAGTCTTCTGCTCCTAAAACTTGAAGAGTGTTGGATCCTCTGGCCTGCCTACGTGCCTGCCTGCTTTCCCCCTTCTCCTCTTCTCTTTCTTCCTGGTTTTGTCTTGCTTCCTCCTACCTTCTCCCTGCTGCTGCACAGCCAGTTAGTCTGGGGCAAGACTGCATCACCTACGGCACTGCCGTGCTCATCTTTATTTATGCTGTGGGAATGAACCACTTACTGTTCTCAAGCAGCCCTCTGAAGCTACAGGATTTGTCCCATACTAAGTATGGGACTAAGTAAGCTTATTAGTATGGAGTAAAATGCACACGTACAATGTTCCACTTGAGCATTTTAAGATTAATGTTTCATCACTATCTCTTGGATATCTGGCTTTTATTCAAAGACAAGATTAATAGTCTTACAAGTGATTGCTCTGATGTGAAAAGGTGCATAAGGAAAGATGAAAAAGTGAAATCTAATCTAAAAATGCAAACTTGCTTATTAACATAAGACTATAACCCAGTAAAATATCTGATTTTCAATGTCAACTAATATGAATGGATACAGTGTCTAATATTAATGTTTTAATGAATTATGTTTTATGCTATACAGTAACCCATGTTTTTTTGCATACTAGATCCACTTTTATGATTGGGAAATTCAGATAAAACCTGAGAATTTATACTTATGTAGGGTCTCCTTTTCCAGGTCTCTTTTCCTTTTAATGACCTAATGTTTGTGAGATAAGTCATCTTTCTTCCCCAGTTAAAATTATTTAATGAATGTTTTGACATGAGCCACATATTTTACAGTACATTTTCAAATCTAGAAAAAATATCACCTATGTTAATACTCCATATAGGTACATAGTAACCTTTTCCACCTCCTTTTCCACCTCCTAACCTATTTAGTTTTCTCTGAAAGTTGTGCATCCTTTCCACCTGCTTTGCCTGTGGTCCAGGTACCCCATGTTCTCTCTAAGATTTCAAGCTATTCCTGAGAAAATATTTAACTGAATTTGGAAAAAATGCAAACTTTACCCGTCTCTGTCCAAAATTTTAACATTTTCTATTATGTTAATGAGTGACTGGAGCAGCAACAGTGGAATTTTCAGACTTTATGGGGTGTAAAGAATACTGGAAAGTAAATACCATAGAGGTTCCTTGCTCAGCTACTGAATGTAGCAGTTTAGGTCTATCCCACAAAGGCATTAAATGGTATTTACAGTCAAAAAGCATTAGTGAGATTTTCAGTCATGTTAATACTTGGCTGATCCCTCTCTGATTAACTATAAATGAGGAAGATTAGTTCCATTAATGTTGAAATGGATAACAACTATGGGAGCTTACATAGCTCAGTGGGCTCCAAACCTGAAAAGAAAAAAACTCAGGGAGAGAAGAAACAACATTTTATTTCCACGTAATGCTTATATACTGTCTAAGGGCTTGGCTAAGTACCTTTTGTCGCCAATGGCACAAATCCTACTCTCTCCAGTGTAAGACTGTAACACTTTGCCTATGGGCAAGGGCAATGCATAATGCTCCGTAAGGAGCATGGTCTGCAGCACAGTGGTCTACAAAGAAATTTGGATGGGTGGGCTGGGGCAAGTGGATGACGTACTCTTTCCAGGCTTACAGCATCCCTCCTCTTGCACAGGTCTACTGCTTAGAAGGTGAGGCTGGTGAAACCTGGCGCCCCACATTTTGATGCCCCCTTTCAGGGAAGTGCTCCCAGCCACAGCCAATTGTCTTTCACTAGCATTTAAAAGTAAGATGCTGGTTAAGAAAGAGGAACAAAAAGTATGCATTTACATTTTAGCAAATTATGGTTTCCTGTAGTTTGACAGTTTAGTGGAGGAAAGTATAAACCAGTTTTCTTCTCAAAAGCTGAGGGTTTTAGAGGGGCTTTCTTCCTTCTGCCTGAGATGTCTTCCCCTTGTGACTTTCCTAAGAAGCCCCACAGAGAACTGAAGTGATCTGGAGGATGCCTGGTACAAAAAATGCTCCTCTGGGAAGGAGACACTGGGGTGGCAGAAGATGTATTTGTGGCATGTCTGAAGAACAGCAAGTGTGAGAGGATAAATGGAGCTAGGAAAATTATGAAGGTTATGGAAATACACAACAGATAAGTGGTGGGATTGTGTATGTGTATTATTGTAACTGACAAAAGAACAAGGTAAGCATATAAACAGAGCTTGGAGAAAGGTTGAAGAGAGCAGAGATGGAGCAGAGAACATATTAGACATGCAAGAAAGGCATCAAATGAAACTCCCAAGCTTTCTGATGCTTATTGCTATTGGCTCCCATCTCTTCTACTAGCTCAATCACATGAACTAAGGAAATACTAATATCAAATGAAGGTATAGAAAACCAGAATCATTGCAGAAAAAGTTTACATAACTGAAATGAGAAAAATGCAAATTATTCAAGATTTAAAAGGAAGAAACCATTGTGAACTGAAAGCTGTGGGCAGAAGAGTGTAAATGAAAACAAGACAATATTTTAAATATTTATTTAGTCTTGTGAGACATGACCTTGGCTCCATGACACTCACATAATTCATTTTTAAATTGTATTGTATACTTTTTTACCAGACAATACTTGCACATTCTGCCATTAGTGTCCAAACACTGTTCATTATAATCTAAAGAAGCAGAAAAAAATATATCAAATTCAAAGGAGCACCGTGTATCAAGGGCGAGTAACCTAAAGGATGCCTCCTTTCAAATGCCAGATGTCAAATTTGGGATGTCACGTTTCTGCCATGCAGTGGGAAGGAGGGTGCAAAGGAGAAGACAGGTATTTGTGCCTTTGTTGTTCCAGAAAGATTAGGGATTTGCACTTCATATGACAAGTCTTTTAACAAGTGTGATTACATTCCCAACTCAGTTATTTAAAGAGAGAATTACATTCATGTTTGTCATACTTGCACGCTAATAGCTTGCGATATTTTTGGACTTTATGCAGTATAGTTTTAAATTTATTTTACTTGTGACTAAAGGTAGTTTCTATGGCTACAAACACAGCTTCAATTTTTGTCTTTAAAAAGATAATGATTTTTCATATTGAAACAAAAGGAAGGCAAAAGCAATTTAACAGAAATAGTAATTTCACGTTACTTTCTTTTTATTTTTTATAGTTCACTTAATTTGTGTACCTTATAGCATTGGTCCAAAAAGTTCTTGTTGGATGAGTTTTCTTGTCATAAAAATGCAGATGGCTTGAAATTTGGCAGAATATTGTAATTTTGTAGAGTTTTACTTTTCTGAAGAGGAAGATGGATTTAGGGATATTTATTTATTTATTTAACTATTCCCCTGCTGATAACTTGAAAACATAAAAAGCCACTATACTGCGAGCATGGGTAGAGATATGAGGTAATTACACTGTGGCTTATTAAACAAAAAGAAAACTGTACTCTGCTGTCAGTTGGGATGACAATATTGACTATGAGGCAATGGCAGGGCATCAGACTGGGATACTACCGGAATCGCTAACTGCTTGCCCCTTTCTCTCTGTAGTTTGTTGCCCTCAAGTGGGGAGGAATTAAGAGTCAAATTGCTGCCCAGTTTATACCCACCATAAAAGTTTTTCCGCATTTCCTTTCACACCTGCCACCTTCCTGAATTTAATCAGCACTGATAAAGTCTTGAGCCAATGGTGCTGAAAGTAATGCAGAGAATATTTCAGGTATGATTATAAATAAAATATTTTGAAAGAATGGCTATTAATACCATGCATTTAATATTTTCTTTGACTAGAGGGAAATCAGAAAGTAGATACAAAGTACCAAAGGACTGTATCTGATGCACATGGGCAACTCATGCTGCAGGAGAAAGAAGATACTCGCACTGCTGGAGCTGGTGTGAGAAGGAAAAAAATCACTCTTCTCAACCTCTGTAGCCTCATACATTTCTTTCAGTGTTAAAATTGTGAAAATCAGAGGTGCATGCTCTGATATGAGCTACAGGCACTTTAAGCTTGTCATAGAACGAGGCTTTATTTCATATAGTCAATGTCTGCCGCTTTTGCCAGGCACAGACTACATTTTTGATCACTTGGCTTCTTTAGTTGATATTGCTGGAGGCTGTGAGCACAGATACACAGTCAATATTCACTTTTATAAGCAAATTTCCTAGCAGCAAGAAAATTATATTATACCCTCACCTGAACTGACCTCTGCTCTCAAAGCCCTTTTGGCAATTTTTGTGTATCCACAAATTCTTTGACCTTTCAGTACTGTACAAATATATGGATCACCTGTAAATACCACTCAAATGTTGTGCTGAGATTTAACTACCCCAAAATTTATGCTTGGAGTGTAATGGTTTGGATCTGTTGTAAGAAACATTATGAAGAATAATCTTCATCTATAAAATGTACAATGCAGTGCAAATTGTGGGAAACAATATTTTCAGCTGACACTGAGACTGTTGAATTTGATGCCTTTTCATTGAGAGTGTGAGCTGAGGAGCTGTGAATTTTATCTTGTCTTCACAATAAGAAATATTATATATTACATATTATACTTATCAAGTCACACAGCATTGTTCTGTATGTAGTGTAACTGTTGCATATGTTGCATGTTGCGTAACCTTAGTGATGTTATCCAGGTTTTTTTTGACACTAACGTGTTAAAAAACCCCAACCAAACAACGTCATGTTAATGACAATGTTTTAAATTCTTGGAGCAAAAGTGTGATAGAAATGAAAGCTATTATTATACTCAGTATTAAATGGAAAAAAAAATTGAGAGGTTTCCCTCTTACTCTATTCTGTTTAACGTAGCATAATATTCTAGTTTATAATCCTTGAAGGTTATATGTCCTTCCAGTATAATATTGAGTAATCAGCTGTCATAAGGAAGCATAGAATATGACATGGTAAGACAAATTTTTCTAAGTAACATTAATTATTACTAAAATATATTGTAATGCAAAATGTAGTATGGTATGTAAAAATACATATACTTCACTTTTATTTTAGTATATAAAATCTATGTACTATTGAAAATATAGAATAAGTGCTTATAGTATAATCACTTTCAGCTAGATTTTAACCTTAAGGTCCTCAGTCCTGCTTTATACTGCTTGTGCTAACTGATGTTACTTCTGTAAAGCTCAGCTGATAGGTATATGTCTTTTAGAACAATTTTATTTATCAACTCGATATAGATTTTACAGTAATGAGGGCCAGAGAGTTGTGAATCTGTGTGAATGGACATGGATTGAAATCTGTGACAAGTCTGGTGACATTTAGAATGTATTCTTTGCAAAGCATTTTAATTTTGCAATAATTCTACTAAATCTAATTAGAGCAATGTCAGGATGGCAGATTAGAGTATTATACCATGTTTGGCCTATCCACATCTAATTAACTTCTATAAATATTTGACAATCTTTTACCCCTCACCCCCCCCCCCCCCCCCGCCGCAACTCGTCCTTTATCTTGTGAACTTTTAAATTGCTCAAAAATCTTATGTCTAGAGGTAATAAACATAAAAACATGACAAAGGCAAGCAAGGATGGAATTTATGCTTGTCTTATTCTCTCATGTGATTTATCATTAGGACCATAGTTGAAATGTTTCTATAGTTACAAAGGTACATATAACGAGTGGTAATGATCTGTCAGTGGTAAGACCTGGTAAATGCTGACCTGTCTTATAATGGAGATATTGAACAAGGTGGCCTGAAGGACCTTTTGGACCTTGAAGGTGTAAATATCTACAAGAGATAAAGTGTGCCTGATTCATAATAACTTAAGCATGCAAATGTATACATAATGCCGTATGAATGCAAAGCACCTGCAAAACCTACCAGATACACTTCTTACACATACTGGCTGCAAGACTGGGCATGAAAATGTCTTTTTGCAATTCTTGCCACAGCTTCATAGGGCTTAGGAGTAGACTTAAGAGCTGGGTATTTTGGCTCTGTCCCAGGTCTGATACATACTTTCTCTGTGACTTTGGACAAGTTACTTGAACTGTCATTCACCACAACTTTCCATCTGTGGAAGGATATAAAAACAGCTTGGTTTTTTTGTTTGTTTCTTTGTTTGGTTTGGTTTGGTTTGGTTTTCCTATAGAGATGAAGCAAAAATAAGCCCATGCTAACTTACTCAGCATAGATGAAGGTTTCAGGAAAAGCCATCATTTACCATAACAGTCAAGCCAAAAAGCTTAAAGTGATGTGGAATTTTGAATTAAGTATTACTTTTTTTACTTTGAAAGTATTGCCAGCAGCAGTGGCTAATGAATACAAGGAGAGGAATTTCTAACCCGTTATTATTATTTCATATACATGGAAAATCTTCAAACATAGGAAACATTTACTCTGCTGAAATTAGTACTCTTTTTGGTCTCTAAAAAAATAAAACTTGGATGGATCCCAGGGTTTCAACCTAACTTTTGACACTTAACTTGAGGAGACTAAATCAAGAGTCTAACTGATGCAGGACTATTTGCAGACAGTGTCAAGCTGGAGCATCAGTATGTTCCCAGCATCACATCAGACCTGAATTGTCCTTGGCATTACCACTTTCTCCCTACTTTAGCAAATAGGTAGTCTGAATCCAGACCTCAGGGTCCATCCTCTCACTCTAAAGGGGCTGTTAAAATTTTCACACATTTTCACAGGAGTTGATGATGCTCATTTTTTCATACAGTTTATTCCACAAACTGCAAAGCAAATCAATACATGATGGAAAAAGCAACAGAAAAATGAAGAAAGCTCAGTCTCCCAATTAAAAAGAAAAACTTTATTCTTTCTATTGTATCACCATGCTGATGGCTGGAAGTTTTCTCCCAATATAGATATACTGTAGGAAAACTTGATGTAGAAAACAAATAGTTTTATTGGAAGGTCAGGCAGGTTATCAACAGTGCAAGTAGAATTGTGCTGTCATTCATATAAGCATATGTCTGGTTACTCTTAGCATCAGTTGTTCTTAACTGGCTGCTGAGACATAGAAGACTCATAATGTACACACAAACCTGCATATAGGGTTTGGCTTGTGTAAATTAATTGAGAAAATATAGACACCCCAAATTATCCAGGAAATAAATGTGAATATGTGTTTTTGATATTCTGTTTGTTGATGCTTTAATTTCCTCCTATCTATACAGAGTGTGTATCCCAGTATTCTCTTTCTCTATCTCCCAGTCTGGGTACAGCTGTAAAGCTACAACAAGCAGTTGTGCTCCCTGCCATGTGGTACAGGGAAATGTTCCTGGTGAGCTACAACTCCCAGGAGGACTTGTGCCCGGCTCCATTCTTTTTTAAAAGACCCCAAAACCCAAAACCTTGATATATTGAAATTCTCTAATATTTACTTAAACTGTAAGAAATATTTCCTAAAGTAACAGCTCAGTTTAGGGGCTTTCTTTGCAGTATGGTAAAGGATTTGATTTTCAGAAAATTCTCATTGCTCACCTCAAGTTAAAGGCCTCTTCTAAGGTGTCTGTTGTAAGTGGCTCAAAATAATAAATACATTTTTTTTTAAATAAAGCTTTTCCCACTCTCTTATTAATTTCTTTTTCTATTTTTTTACCTTTTATTTGGAAGTTGTCTTTCCTTTCTAATGCTTTCAATTTCAGACAGCTCTTCTCTTTGCTCGGTTCCTCTGTTTCTGCTCTCAGGCTGACTATGGGGAAACAAGCAGATCTTTGGGACTATTTAGTCTCCAACCACTCTCAGTCCTCAGGCGAAAAACTCTGTAGATCTGTTAATATCTTTTGCTTCTACAATCACAGCCTGTTTGTCCTTAGCTCTGATCCTTGGAGCTATCTTGTCTCACTAAGGCAGAAATCCACCCGGGTTCTTCTGAGAAATGGATAACTTTCAGAGGCTATATCAATTTAAATACGAACTTGCATTTTTTTGTTTTAATTTACAGGGTCTGCAATATGATTTTGATTTCTAGACTTTTTGGGAAGCTCCTTTAAGCAATAATCACCTCAATTTTAAGAAGAAAAGTAATTAGCAATAATATATTGTGGCTCCCCCCTGGATTAAAGTGAGTGAAATAAATAAGCTCTCTTTCAGAGGCTATATCAATTTAAATACGAACTTGCATTTTTTTGTTTTAATTTACAGGGTCTGCAATATGATTTTGATTTCTAGACTTTTTGGGAAGCTCCTTTAAGCAATAATCACCTCAATTTTAAGAAGAAAAGTAATTAGCAATAATATATTGTGGCTCCCCCCTGGATTAAAGTGAGTGAAATAAATAAGCTCTAGAACATGCAGTAAGATTGCAAGACACATTTTTGCGCCATCTCTCATCCCTTCCCAAACCTGCTAATTAGTCAGATATTTAAAATGAAATGACTTGAGAGAATAGACTTTCTAACAGATCACTCTGTACGCTGTTATTTGCTCCCTAGACAAGTCTAACAGTTTGGTTTTTTTTCTCCCCATCATTTCTATTGTTCTTTGCATCCCAAAGCTTACATCAGGCCCATCAGCAAGGTTGTCATCTATATTACATCCTTTTATTCCTTCACTCTTTCTCCATCTTTCGTGAAGTTCCATATTGTTTCCTGCTCAGCTGTAGTTGCCTAGCAAACAACTCTCTTGGCACCCAAATTCACACTTGCTTTTTAAATATTTCTATCTCTCTCTATCTTTAAATCTCTTTCTTTCTCATTTGCTTAATCGTTAGGCAAAAGGCCAAGAACTTGTGTTTTATCAATTGGTTGACCAGCCACATTCCTCAGAGCAAGGGCTCCTGAAGGAATACATTTGAGTCTCAGCCTCTGGGACCCTACCACAAGCCTGAGGAGTGGAAAGGGCTCTAGGTCTGGGGACTGCTTTGCAAGCTGGATGGAATTTCTGGCTGCATCCAATAAATGTTGTAGAAACTCTTTAAACAACCCAGGCACTTACTTTATTAAAGTAGTTCTTTGGAAAGAAAAGGCAAAGTAATATTTACATTTTGGGCTGATTTTTCATGATGAAAGTGAACCTTTATTTTGCCTCATGTTTTATAGCAATATCAGTAACAAAAGAGAGTGCATTTACTGCTGCTGTCCTCTCTGAAAGCATAACTATAATTTTGAAATATGCTGGCTGTAGCAAGTACAGACACTACTGTCAAACTGGACTACTTGCATTCGTTTGCCTGATTTCATTGAAGCTACAGTAATTTAGATAGGAATGATCTATACTGATTTACTTATGACTTAAGTATCCAATCTAATATGTGGCCCAAGTTAAGTTAGATGGCTCCTTTTAGATCTCTTTGTCTGTATGTTTTGAATAAAATCACATTGCCTGCAAATCTTATAAAAGGATTGAGCCTGTCTGTTTTCAGTAAAATTAGGCCTTTGAATGGAAGTAATATATGAGCTGTTGCAGCTTCCATCCAACCTGGTTTATAGGTTCACAGAGAACTTCTTTTTCCAGAACTGACAAATGGATTTTCACCAAAAATTAATAAATGCAGAGATAAAGAGAAAAGAAAATCTGCAGCCCTCTAAGGAAAAAAATTATTTTTATAAATATAATTTCTAATATTTTTATCTAAAGAATAAAAAAAACTTTTTATTTTTCGGTTTATACTGAAAAAAAAAAAGCTTATTTCTGCAATAAATTACCCACTGTGAATCATGCATTGTCCATTTCTTTCTGCATGTTAGGTAGAGGTCTTTCCCAAGGCCTTGAAAGCTTCCTTATTGGCTTCAAGAAGGTAGAACATGCCTGACTGATTCCCCACTCTGCACAGCAGTAGTACCACTGTCTGAAAAGAAATTCCTTGGTATTCTTCCTTCAGGATACACAGACATCTTTACTTTTCGTTTAAGACATTTTTGAGACATCTATAGCTGATCTAACTCTTTAAGAATGTATAACACTTTTATAGATGGGATAAACAAAATAAACATTACCAACACCCTGGAATATTTAACTGGGGCTTTGGGCAATACTGCATGCAATGGGTTCATGAAAAGCCACTCTTCCAAACCTTCCTAATGTAAATCATGATACTGAGGATTATAGGAATTATTTTTCCAAGCAAACACTGCTCGAACAAATAAGAATCATAGAATCATAGAATTGTTTAGGTTGGAAAAGACCTCTAAGATCATCGAGTCCAACCGTTAACCTAGCACTGCCAAATCCACCACTAAACCATGTCCCTAAGCACC
>NW_008795674.1:198265-204144 GCF_000699145.1 Aptenodytes forsteri | reverse complement strand
GGCCCACTGCCGGCTCATGTTCAGCCGGCTGTCGACCAACACCCCCAGGTCAAGAGTTTTCAGGATCTGACTTTAAGATATTAAACTTCAGACCACTGCAATTACCTAAAGTGCAAAGTGCTATATTGTGGACAAATATGCTTAGACAGGGTTAAACTGAATAACAGAAATGTTCTCTTTATGAACTCTATGATTATTTTACAATAAAAGATGTCCCAATCTGAGACATACAATACCCACTGTTGTAAATGTGATATTATTGACGAAGAAAAAATACTGTTCAGTCCCAGGTGCAGCAATGCTAATAACGTGGCACTAAAACTATTGAATTTAGCTGTTTGACAGCATTAGAAGCTATTTTTCAGACTGGATATAGGAGTAAACTGAAAAATAATGAGGCGTTAGTATCTAATTGTCTAAATAGATAGTAGAGTTCACCTTGAGGCCACTTTGCACTATTTTGTAGCTAAAAAACAAGCAAAAAAAGAAAATTAACTCATTTTAGAATAATAATCCTTCACCTAAATAAGAATAAAAACATTGGAGTTTGGTTTTTCATTTGTTTATTTTTGTACAATCTAAAATTCTAATTTCTGACTAGTTTATACAGAAATTTCATCATAAATTAAATTTTTGGAGTAAACCAGAAATAAATAAAATAGAGGACACTTCTATTTTAGGAGGAAAAGAAATAGGAATTTTAGGATTATTCCTTCAAGGATTGAGAAGTTATGTTTTAATACAATTTCACCTTTTATTTTCCTGAAATAGGATGGGACCACTCAGCTAAAGAACATGGCTCTGCTGTCTCTGAAGGATCAAGATAATTTAAAAAACTAAAATGAATGAAATTATAATTAAAAAATGAAAAATTAATGGAAAAAGAGAAGATGACTATTTTGTTTTAATAACAGCAACAATAAGACTCCTCATGACATAACAAGCAACTGAATATCTTTTATAAATTTTCTCCATTCAAAGACTATGAATGAGAGAAGATTAATTTGTCCAAGAGACAGAACACATGATTTTGGAATATTGTGGAATTTAAGAATATTTCACATAGCTGAACTGATGGTGGTTTTAACACTACAGTGTTGTTAACTTTTGAACTACCTTCTAGTGAGAAGTAATAATCACCTTTCAAAAGTGGACTAATCAAAATTAAAGCAAAAAATAAACAATTGCATTTTTGCTTTATTTTCTCATGACATATTAGTCATCTTCATGAAGTTTGCCTGCAGTTGTCAGTTTTTAATGTTCAAACTTTGTGCAGTTGGAATTGTACAAATCTACATAAGAACTTAGGAAATGTTCTGGGCCAGTGGTGTGATTCTTCTAGCCCGATATTCTGTCTCTGACGGTGGCAGAAGATGCTGTTTAGGGAGAACAGAAAAGCTTGGCTGCTTCCTATGGCCTGCCTCCTCCTGCTGCCCCTGCAACCAGAAGGGATGTAGCTGGGCTGCCAGTGGGTACATCTCTCATCCAGACCTTCCACCCTGTGTTTATGGATAGTCCATACATTCACCTTATCCCTTTTGAACTGGCTGCTGCTCTTTGCCACTCATGGTAGAAGGTTACAGCGTAAGGAAGTGCTCTGTTTGATCTCTTTTAAAATTACCTCCTTCTCATTTTCTCAAGTGCTCCCAGTTCCCATACTGTGGGATTTGATAAATAACAGTATCGTTTATTTCAGCTTCTTTTTTAAAGTCTTGACCGTGTGTCCCCACAACTGTGTCCTCTCCAAACTGAATCATTCTAGCACTTTCTGGTTCTCTCCTAGGTAAATGCTCCAACCCTTTGATCATTTTTGCTCTTTTTTTTTTTTTTCCCCTTCTCTAACACAACTACATATATTTTGAGGTACAGGGATGAGAATTGTACACAATAGCAAAGATGTGGGAACACCAATTTTTACATAGTGGAAAAATTACACCCTCTGACTTGTTCTCAGTACCTTGCTTGATAACTCCCTATGTTTTTCTGCTATGTTATCAGGGATAATAGTCAGTCACTGCGCTGTAGTTCCCAGGGTCCACCCTTCAGCCCTCTGTGTAGATGGGAATTATATAGGAACCTCCCAGTAATCTGGCACAGCGACAGTTTGCAATCACAGGTTACACACTTTGGCCAGCAGATTTGCAATTTCATAGTTGAGTCACTTAGGTCTTAAGTAAATGTCATCCGGTTATGGGGGCTTATGACCTTTTTGTTTTGTTTTATAATTCCTGTATATTTTGTTTGAGTTTTCTAGTCCCTCTTACCTATCTGCTACAAAAAAAAAAAAAAAAAATGCATTGCATGGAGGAATCTGTCCAACAGATCAGTTAAAAACCTGCACAAAGATTTCCTTGAGCTTCTGTGCTAAAGCCTTATCATACCTGAGCAAACATTTAAAAAGTTTGCAATCAGGCATTGTTCTCAATAAGCTTTTTGCTTTTGATGTATTTAAAGAATTTATTACTCAGTTTGAGGATCCTTTTCAAGGTGTTCTTCCAATTCTTTTTTAGCTCTCTTAATTTCCTGTTTGCTTTTGACCTGCCATATTTTTCAGACTTTCCTTTTCTCATCCTTTGCAGCAGGCTGTCTTTTTTCTTGAACTCATGTATCTATTTAGTTATTACTCAAAATAAAACACTTGTGTTTTTGTCCAGAGATCCACTGGTATTGCTTTGCCTTTCTTCAGAACACTGTCATTAGTATTTTTTTGCTCTTTTCTCATATTTAAATATATGATCCAGCAGCTTTTACAAATGTGGAATCTAAATTTTAACTTCTACAAAACCATTTCCTTAGCCCTAAGTGTTTACTGCTGGGTGCAATTTGAAGGTCCTAGATTAGGGACACCAGGCATCTAAGATCAAGTTTGGCTATGAAGACACTATACTGGATCTCATCACACCATTTCTCATCTCATCATTTGAAACATCCATTTAACACTTCCTCTGAAGAAAAAAGTTTGTGGGTTGTTAGTTCAGGGGGCAAAGAGGGGCAAATACAGAATGTGTTGGTATTTCTTGGCCTTCAAAAGCTAGAAAAAATGATGTGCAACTTTTTGTATTTTACTTCTTTTTCTATCATGGAGATGATTTTTGGAGATACTCTAATCAACCCTGTGAGTGATTTCACATGCTTTATCTGTACATGCTGATACATCTGCTCCCTGCTTGGCTGCCCATCTGCAGTCATTAGAGGAGTAAGTGCAGTTACTGAAGAGAATGACTCTGTGAAGGGAAAGGCAGCTGGAGGCTTTAGAAAGTGTATCTGAGGCTGCCAATGAGAATCACAGAGCTATAAGACAGCTTAGCAAATGAACTGTAAATTAATTATTTTTCCTCTAGTCATCAACAAAAAACAATCAAAGCTGTGGGTTTGCATCTTATCAGAGCTAAGAGGGAGTTTAAAACTGCTTTGATTTTAATGTGAAATATATTTAATTCAGATATGCATCTACACACGCAGCTGTGGGTTTTCTTTCCAGTGCCAGTCCAACTGTCACCCTTTGGAGAGTCATAGCCAGAGGCTTGGCTTCCTTACAAGTGATCTCTTTGTGTTCTTGAATGTGAAGTAACATGGCCTTAGAGGTTTGAGTGGATAACAAGGATGGGGTTAAATGAAAAGCTAAGCATCCCTTGGAAAGCATAGGGGGGTGCATTGCCTTAAAATTTACCTCCTTCCCCACTCTTAGAAAACATGAGCTGGGTTGTCTTCAGGGCAAACTCTGAATACCTTCCAGGGTATTCGCCTATCTAGAATCAGCCATAAGGGGACCTGCAAAGCTGACGTGTCCCAGAGGTGGAGGATCGCACCTTTTAGTCTCTGCAGCTCAGCAGTCAGCTGGGTATCAGCAGTTGAATGAAGTAGATCCTCTTGACTCTAAGTGATAACTTAAATGCCAGAGGACTGCCAGAGTCCCACTAGGCACAGTGGCCCTTGCAGACAGAAGCCTTCTGGACATCTCATCTTCTGTGATACTTTAAGGGATGTCGCTTGGTATCACACACTCAGGCCATACATTTTCAGGTAAAACTTTGTCTCTGTTGATTGATGTTTGGTTCAGTAGGCATGACATATTATGCTTGTATTATCTGAGAAAAAGAAATTGCTGAAATTATCTAAAAGTAACATCAAAGAATCACCAAATGAACAACAACAAAAAAATCTTTAATACTGTCCAGATCTTCAGTTATGAACCTTTCCATGTGGCTGGTAAGATAATTGCCCAAACCAGAGAAGGCAGTGACTGCTATCACTCACCATCTCTGATGCTGTTTAAAGAAGCTGGCCAATATTAGCCAGCAATACCTTGGGGGAAGAATTGGCAAGTGAATTATTAGTCTTTTATTTTCTGGGCAAGCAGGAAGACAACTTTTAGTTTAAAAAGATCAATATTGATAAATGCTGATTTCACACTAAAGTTGTTTCAGAGTTTAGGAGATTAAAGACGAGACAAAATATATTCATTAAAAATACACAGTGAATCATATGAAACTACTGAAGATAGAAAATAGGACAATATACTAAATGCAGAACAAGTAGCTAGTTATCCATTTGAAATATAGTTGTTTTTTCCCCATTATCACATTCCTGATGGTTTAGCTTTCTTCAAAGGTTAATGTGTGTAATTTTTCAGTTTTGAAAATAAAATTGCTTTCCATCTCCTGTTTGCAAAACAGGCTTATAAAATATAGAATGGAAAAAGGCAATGCTTCTTAATCATTCCTGTAAATAATTTGGTTTTATTTCTTACTGTGAGATTTGTTTTCATACACAGTAGACTTTATACAAAGCACCAAGTCTATGTTTTAGTTGTGTCAAACTTCATGGCTTATATTTACTAGACTCTTGACCAAAATCTCTTTTCATTTACATCTAAGCTTTTTCATTGATTTTTATCAGGGCCTCATCTAAGCCTGGTGGAGCTAAATGCCTAATGAAATATGATTAAATGCCTCTATTAACAACTAAAATATAATCAAATCCAATTTTGAGATATGGTCTTTCTCTAATTTTTTTTTGTTTTCTTAGCATTTTGGCTTCCAGGTGCCCTATGAATCAAGGCTAGAGGTTTCTTTCAAATGTGTCCAACAAATTGTGTTTATAATATTTCCTTCTTCTTGTGTCAAACTTTGACCAAAATTTATTTTGAAGGCATCTAGAAAAGTCTTTCCCTAGTTAACTGTTATTAAAACTGACTAGAACTAATTTTAGTAGAAAAGCAAATTTAAATGATGGTACAGTACCAAGCTCCTCCATCCTTGTAGGAATTTGAATTTACAATTTTAGACTGTGCCAGTCTCCAGTTTGGGGATGTTCTAAAGTGCAGCTCCGTGGAATATGTAACAGTTTGGGTGTTTGTAGGATAGTGAGAACAACAGAATGAAGTGTACTCCTTCTTCAATAGCTGTATATTTTGTTGCACAACAGCAACATATGTAGAGGCTGTATTTTCATTATAAGGTTCAAAACTTATGCACTAACATGAACACTAGTTGTCAGAAATAAGCTTAGGTAACTTAAATGAAACCACTGAAAAAGGCATATTTTTGGCAAGGTACCTGATAAAGGATGTTGAAAAGTAAAATGAGAGACGAGGTTCAATATTATTCTGGTAAACCATATACAATAATTGGTCTCCAATTCATTTTTCAGAAAGTTGAACTACAATGAAAGAATAAAAATCTGGACCAAAAAAATGTATTAATCATAAACTATTAAATCTTTTTAATGTACCAGATTGAAAACATTACCCTACAGCTCAATGAATCATAGAATCATAGAATCATTGAGGTTGGAAAAGACCTCTAAGATCATCGAGTCCAACTGTCAACCCAACACCACCATGCCCACTAAACCATGTCCCTAAGCGCCTCATCTAC
>NW_008795674.1:196913-197398 GCF_000699145.1 Aptenodytes forsteri | reverse complement strand
CTGAAGTCCAGGTAGACCACATCCACAGCCTTTCCCTCATCCACTAGGCGGGTCACCTGGTCATAGAAGGAGATCAGGTTGGTCAAGCAGGACCTGCTTCTCATGAATCTGTGCTGGCTGGGCCTGATCCCCTGGTTGTCCCGCTCATGCCTTGTGAGCGCCCTCAAGATTAACTGCTTGGATGAAAGACCATCCAATCTGTGTACAGCACCATTACAAAGATCCTTTTGAAGAAAATACATGTTTAATCACTGATTGTATCTAGCTGCAAATGGGATCCATTACCAACATACAGGTACATGATTTTTTTTTCTTCAGGGAGGACACAGTTCACTTATGATATAAAGGTATTGCCCCAAAGGGTTATACTTCAAGTGTCTCTCAGCAGAGCATCATATGAGCATTACATGAGGAAAACTTTCTTTACTGAAAGAGTGGAAACATTGGAGAGGAGGCTGCCCGGGGAAGTGGTTGAGTCCCCATCC
>NW_008795674.1:192256-196777 GCF_000699145.1 Aptenodytes forsteri | reverse complement strand
CTTAGGGACATGGTTTAGTGGCCATGGTGGTGTTGCACTGATGGTTGGACTCGACGATCTTAGAGGTCTTTTCCAACTTTAATGATTCTATGATTCTATGATATATTTGTAAACTGGGTAGAAAACAGTAAAATGTTCTCCCATACTAAGCAGCTCTCTTAAAATGAGTCTTTTATGTGTTAATATGTAATGATTGCTGAAAACAACCACTTGTCTCCCCTCTCCCTCCGAAAAGGAGGCTAATCACAAAAGCCTATTGTTATTATTTAGAATCGGTCTTTCTTTAATTTTTTCTCCCCCCAGGAGAAGACCTTTTTGGGGACCTGATAAAAACATGCATTTTTCTTTTTCTCCTAAAAATGATCCCACAAAAATATTGTAAAGTGAAGAGGATGATAAAATATTTCAATTCTGTGCACTTGTATCTGACAGGTCTTACTGTAGAGGTTAATGATGGGGCAAGATATCTATTCATGCATGACTGTGCAGGCAAACTGCCATATTCAGAGGAAGAAGGTTGGAGTAGAGGCTTGAGACTATGCCTACGGTGAAGGCACCAAAAGCACTGTTTTCAGATAACAGCAGTGAATGTAGGCTTACTTAATTCAATCATCAAAAGCAGACTATGTATGGCAAAAAGTAGCGTAAGTTGGCTTGGTAGAACACCTCATTTCTCACCTTGATTTTTTTCTGTTCCTGACATGGCCACAGTAAGTATCAGAGGTGATGCATCTTTACTGCGCTGCTGTGCAGTAACAAAGATCTTGTTACAGGCTGCAAGCTACTCATCTGAACTTCTTTCATTTGCAAGGTTTCAGAAGATTTACTTGGACAACAGATACTTGATTCAACATATGGCAATGCCAGTTAAAAAGCACTCTTGCTGTTTTTCTGATTGCGTTCTTAAGAATGCATCAGTCATGGATGTAAGCTTCCTCTCTTGCTCTGAAATGTGGTCCCTGATGATGACAAGGCAGCATTTTGATGGGGCAACAATAAGAAGCTTTCACTGATAATGCCTAATTTGTGTATTCTGTAGGAGACTAGACTCCTTTGACTTTCATGATAAATGTCATCTACATGACACCTTCATTTTTAATGGAAGGGAAAGTTATAAAAACATTTAGTATGGCTCATGACCTTTAAATCTTTTAAATAACCACTGTGCAAGTACTAGGAAATTTTTATAACTATTATGTTCCTGAGTAAGATATTTAAATACAATTAGATGTAACAAAGCATTTACTAATGCAAAAACCAATGTTCTAAATCATGATGAACTCTATCTATATATATTAGAAATATTTTTATTTAAAAACACAAGTTAATAAACAAAGGCACGGAAAATTTTTCTTTCTATGAAGGTCATTGGAAACAGCTGAAAAAAAACAGTCTTGGAGCTGTGTGGAGGATGAAAACAGAGTCTAATAATCTAAATGTAGTTGTCAAAAAAATATATAATCTTTTTCTACTATATATAATTGTGTTTATTTTCAGTTTACAGAAGCAGGCTGAAAATAATTTGATGGAATGCTTATATTACTACAGTGGTTTAATCAGGACCATATTTAATAAATATTGTTTACAAATTTGCAGCATGTGAATTAGAAGGACCTGTGTTCTGGAGAAGAACACATGGACTTAGCTTTCATAGTCATTAATATATTTGGAACATTCTTCTTCTGGAGACAGTCTATGAAAGAAAAATGGGAAATTGTTTTTAATTTCAGTACTATCTGTCATTATCCTCCCTTTAAATTAATAGCCCTCTTACCACCATCTAAGATGAACTGATTTCTTCCTGATTTTTTTCTTGAAGCATCCTCACTAGATTTGTATTTTTTATTGTTCCCCTTTCACAGGTTCCTATTCTTCTTTTTTTTAAAAAATAGAACTTATATCTGAGCTGGTTTGTATTTGTCTCACTTAGTCTCTAACCTTTAAACAAGTCTCATGTATGGAGGAAATTTCTTTCTTTTCATGTATTCTCTCTAGAGCCGTCTGCTGATCTGTTGGACTTCGGGTAGCAATTTGAAGATCTGCCTAAATAGAGGACCTTCATAGTTTTGGTTCTGCATGTATTTCAACCCACTGATGTACTAAGTGATTTGCTCAGGATATTCTTAAGGTCAGTACTGACACCAATATGTGGGACACCTGCTGTCCTTGTGTTCAGATGGCCACCAGCGCTGCTGTAAGGTGCCAAAGAATGCTGGCCTAGTGATTAATTAATTAATCAAATAGGGGTCCCTTGTACTGCTCTTTGATATCCTTCCAATTAATTTGGTAAAGATATGTACATACTGAATGATTATACTCTGTGATCTGCCAAGGTATAATATTCTTGAACAGTCCACATCTCAGCTGTTTCTGCTGCTCTGTCTCCTGCAGATTGTATTTGAACATGGAGCTTTTAGAGCACATTAGGACCTTTCCATACAGCTGCTTGCCAGAACTCTAGTTTGATATATTCGATTCAGGTTATTTTCCAGCCAGTATGCTAGTTTTCATTTGCTACTTTGTCAAATTTCATTGTTTGCATTAATTCTGCCCCCACAAGCAAATGCATTTTTTTGCTATTTTAAAGACATTTTCAACTAATACTAACATGCTTTTCATTCTTTTCTAGACCATCAATACTAAATATGTAAGACGTGACTTAATTCTAAACCTGCCAGGCACATTCTCCTATTGACCGGATTCATTACCACCTCCTCCTCACAGTCTTTGATCCACTTTTAATTCACTAAGTGCTGATGTCTGTGTCAGTTTGAGCTAATGCTGTGCATAAGACTTGTGAGTACCAGAACAGATATTATTCCAGACAAATAGACACAAATCTGTGTTCCCTTAATTCTTTTTTCCATTTTTCTTTTTTTTTTGCCTATTCATTAGTCCTTTATCTCAGAACAGAAAACAAAACTGTCTTAACCAAGCTTAGCACAGAAAATAGTCTTGTGCAATTAATATGAGAAGCTTCTTCAATTATTGATGAAAATATAAAAAGAAAAGTGACATTTGTGGTACAAGTAGATGTGAAAAGAAATTCTGTGCCTTTGAGACTGCCAATTGCTCAAATGAAGGAAAAGCTGTTAAAATACCTGCACGCTTCAGAATAGTTTTAATGGACATGTAAAAATCCATCTAAATGTTCAGTGCAGAAGTTACAGCTGCCTTGGGGCATTTGTAATTTTTGCAACATCTTTTTACAATCTTCATTAACCTTTGTAATGAATACATATATCTAATTGTGTCCTGTAAATCCCCTGCCCATATCTTGCTTGTTGGTTTGTTGGTCTCCTTTCCTGTTAGGTCTTTCTTACCCTTTCAAGGGAGACAAAAATGTGTGATGTACTATGGAAATAATCTGCATAGGTTGAAAAAAGTACATAATCTGCCTATTTTGCTGCACATTTATCCTGAGTATTTGCAATATAAATTTATTTATAGCATATGTTAGGTTCTTATATCTCTGGAACTACATTCATTAGAATAGTTTATTGACAAATATCAAATTCGGTAAGGAAAATAATAGTCACTAAATGAGTATAAAACCAAGATATACTTGCTCAGGACTAATATAATCAATGCTTACTATAATATTTCAGGTTACCAGATTTTTAACCTTTCCCTTTAAAAATAAATGTAAATTTTTTTGGTGAGTTATTGCAAAGAGATATGACATTGGTGTAAGAGGCAATGATATTTATTTATTTATTTTTAATGTTTCTTGGGAACTGTTGAACTCTATAGTAAAATTTCATACAACAGCTTAGCGGTTCCACTGATAAGTAGTCAGGCCATTTTGAGGCTCTCTTTGATAAAACTGTAAAAGCTCTTCAAAAGTATATTTAAGTCAGTTGAACATGTATATGTCTTAGACATAAGATCATATATTCTACATTTCACTTGTATGATGAAGAATGAATTAAAAAAATCTTATATTCTAAAATGGGAGTGGTAAAATGAGTATGAAGGGATTTAAGCTGTTGGGAAGCTGGAAACCTTCAAAAGCTGGGTCTGTTATTAGACTGACTAAAAAATCCACTATTATTTCTACATTTTTAACTGATAGACAACATGAGTTTCAGTACCTTCAGGTATAATTAGGTTTTTAGAGATTTAATTCCTTTGAATCATCAGTTACCTACCTTCATTTAGGTTGTCATGTTTCCTCTTACCTTTAAGAGTGAGAATCCAAAGTAAGAAATCATGAAACAATAGTCAGAGTATGAATGAGTAAAACAGTACTTTATATTTCCTGCTTCACTTATTTCTTCCCTTTTCCTGCAAAATTTCTGCCTGACCTGGGTTGAAATAACAGTTCATTTATTTCTCTGTTTCTTTTTCTGTGTCCTGATTTCAGCTGGGATAGAGTTAATTTTCTTCCTAGTAGCTGGTACAGTGCTGTGGTTTGGATTTAGGTTGAGAACAATGTTGATAACACACTGATGTTTTAGTTGTTGCTAAGCAGTGCTTACACTAGTCAAGGACTTTTCAGCTTCTCATGCCCTGCCAGCG